>NC_143036.1:80572366-80599866 GCF_057628025.1 Oncorhynchus mykiss | reverse complement strand
TACCATCAGACTGTTGAACAGCTTCTATCACCATCAGACTGTTGAACAGCTTCTATCACCATCAGACTGCTGAACAGCTTCTATCACCATCAGACTGTTGAACAGCTTCTATCACCATCAGACTGCTGAACAGCTTCTATCACCATCAGACTGTTGAACAGCTTCTATCACCATCAGACTGTTGAACAGCTTCTATCACCATCAGACTGTTGGACAGCTTCTATTACCATCAGACTATTGAACAGCTTCTATCACCATCAGACTGTTGAACAGCTTCTATCACCATCAGACTGTTGAACAGCTTCTATCACCATCAGACTGTTGAACAGCTTCTATTACCATCAGACTGTTGAACAGCTTCTATCACCATCAGACTGTTGAACAGCTTCTATCTCCATCAGACTGTTGAACAGCTTCTATTACCATCAGACTGTTGAACAGCTTCTATCACCATCAGACTGTTGAACAGCTTCTATCACCAGACCATCAGACTGTTGAACAGCTTCAATCACCATCAGACTGTTGAACAGCTTCTATCACCATCAGACTGTTGAACAGCTTCTATCACCATCAGACTGTTGAACGGCTTCTATCACCATCAGACTGTTGAACGGCCATCCCTAGCCGTCTACCAGGTGATACACAGTCACTCACACAAGCTATCAAACACACCTCATACTCACACTCAGACACACACACACACACACACACTCAGCCACCCCTGCTGTCCCATGCTATAGAGACGTTGAACCACTGGCAACTTCCCATTTCACACGGTGTATTTAAAATACTGTCACCCTGATGTATTTTAGTTACAGTGTTTATACACACACACACACACACACACACACACACAAACACACACACACACACACACACACACACACACACACACACACTGCTTATGTATTTATACACTGGATTCTCAACACAGCTCACTGTAAGATATCTACTGCTGTACATTTCATTCTCATCTGATCTTGTGTACATTCTCCCTGGGTAGATGAGTCTAGATGGGTCTAGATGGGTCTAGATGGGTGTAGATGGGTATAGATGGGTATAGATGGGTGTAGATGGGTATAGATGGTATAGATGGGTATAGATGGGTATAGATGGGTATAGATGGGTGTAGATGGGTCTAGATGGGTCTAGATGGGTCTAGATGGGTCTAGATGGGTATAGATGAGTATAGATGAGTATAGATGAGTATAGATGGGTATAGATGGGTATAGATGAGTATAGATGGGTATAGATGGATATAGATGGGTATAGATGGATATAGATGGGTATAGATGGGTATAGATGGGTCTAGATGGGTATAGATGGGTATAGATGGGAATAGATGGGTATAGATGGGTATAGATGGGTATAGATGGGTCTAGATGGGTATAGATGGGTATATATAGGTATAGATGGGTATAGATGGGTATATATAGGTCTAGATGGGTCTAGATGGGTATAGATGGGTATAGATGGTATAGATGGGTATAGATGGGTATAGATGAGTATAGATGGGTATAGATGGGTCTAGATGGGTCTAGATGGGTATAGATGGGTCTAGATGGGTCTAGATGGGTATAGATGGGTATAGATGGGTATAGATGGGTCTAGATGGGTCTAGATGGGTATAGATGGGTGTTTTGATGGGTATAGATGGGTATAGATGGGTATAGATGGGTCTAGATGGGTATAGATGGGTATAGATGGGTATAGATGGGTCTAGATGGGTCTAGATGGGTATAGATGGGTCTAGATGGGTATAGATGGGTATAGATGGGTATAGATGGGTATAGATGGGTATAGATGGGTATAGATGGGTATAGATGGGTATAGATGGGTATAGATGGGTCTAGATGGGTATAGATGGGTCTAGATGGGTCTAGACTACATTGTATTACTGCTGCGCTGCAATGATTGTCGTCTTCCTCTTCTGAGGAGGAGGAGGAAGGATCGGACCAATATGCAGCGCAGTACGTGTTCATGATCTTATAATTACACTGAACACTAGGACAAAAATAACAAAAACGGAACAAACGAAACAGTCCTGTCTGGTACAGAGACAGAAACAGAAAACAACTACCCACAACTCAAGGGCGAAAAAAGGCTGCCTAAGTATGGTTCTCAATCAGAGACAACGATTGACAGCTTGCCTCTGATTGGGAACCATACCAGGCCAAACACATAGAAATACAAACATAGAATGCCCACCCCAACTCACACCCTGACCAACCTAAAATAGAGACGTACAAAAAAGGAGCTAAAGTCAGGACGTGACACAGACAGAAGACTAGTTAATGTTTCATTATAACAACAACTACAGTAATATACAGACAGACAGAAGACTAGTTAATGGTTCATTATAACAACAACTACAGTAATATACAGACAGACAGAAGACTAGTTAATGGTTCATTACAACAACAACAGTAATATACAGACAGACAGAAGACTAGTTAATGTTTCATTACAACAACAACAGTAATATACAGACAGACAGAAGACTAGTTAATGGTTCATTACAACAACAACAGTAATATACAGACAGACAGAAGACTAGTTAATGGTTCATTACAACAACAACAGTAATATACAGACAGACAGAAGACTAGTTAATGGTTCATTACAACAACAGTAATATACAGACAGACAGAAGACTAGTTAATGATTCATTACAACAGTAATATACAGACAGACAGAAGACTAGTTAATGTTTCATTACAACAACAGTAATATACAGACAGACAGAAGACTAGTTAATGATTCATTACAACAACAACAGTAATATACAGACAGACAGAAGACTAGTTAATGATTCATTACAACAACAACAGTAATATACAGACAGACAGAAGACTAGTTAATGTTTCATTACAACAACAGTAATATACAGACAGACAGAAGACTAGTTAATGATTCATTACAACAACAACAGTAATATACAGACAGACAGAAGACTAGTTAATGGTTCATTATAACAACAACAGTAATATACAGACAGACAGAAGACTAGTTAATGATTCATTACAACAGTAATATACAGACAGACAGAAGACTAGTTAATGGTTCATTACAACAGTAATATACAGACAGACAGAAGACTAGTTAATGTTTCATTACAACAACAGTAATATACAGACAGACAGAAGACTAGTTAATGATTCATTACAACAGTAATATACAGACAGACAGAAGACTAGTTAATGATTCATTACAACAGTAATATACAGACAGACAGAAGACTAGTTAATGGTTCATTACAACAACAGTAATATACAGACAGACAGAAGACTAGTTAATGATTCATTACAACAACAACAGTAATATACAGACAGACAGAAGACTAGTTAATGATTCATTACAACAACAACAACAGTAATATACAGACAGACAGAAGACTAGTTAATGTTTCATTACAACAACAGTAATATACAGACAGACAGAAGACTAGTTAATGATTCATTACAACAGTAATATACAGACAGACAGAAGACTAGTTAATGATTCATTACAACAACAACAGTAATATACAGACAGACAGAAGACTAGTTAATGATTCATTATAACAACAACAACAACAACAGTAATATACAGACAGACAGAAGACTAGTTAATGGTTCATTACAACAGTAATATACAGACAGACAGAAGACTAGTTAATGATTCATTACAACAGTAATATACAGACAGACAGAAGACTAGTTAATGGTTCATTACAACAGTAATATACAGACAGAAGACTAGTTAATGATTCATTACAACAACAACAACAGTAATATACAGACAGAAGACTAGTTAATGATTCATTACAACAACAACAACAGTAATATACAGACAGACAGAAGACTAGTTAATGTTTCATTACAACAACAGTAATATACAGACAGACAGAAGACTAGTTAATGATTCATTACAACAGTAATATACAGACAGACAGAAGACTAGTTAATGATTCATTACAACAACAACAGTAATATACAGACAGACAGAAGACTAGTTAATGATTCATTATAACAACAACAACAACAACAGTAATATACAGACAGACAGAAGACTAGTTAATGGTTCATTACAACAGTAATATACAGACAGACAGAAGACTAGTTAATGTTTCATTACAACAACAGTAATATACAGACAGACAGAAGACTAGTTAATGATTCATTACAACAGTAATATACAGACAGACAGAAGACTAGTTAATGGTTCATTACAACAACAACAGTAATATACAGACAGACAGAAGACTAGTTAATGTTTCACAACAACAACAACAGTAATATACAGACAGACAGAAGACTAGTTAATGATTCATTACAACAGTAATATACAGACAGACAGAAGACTAGTTAATGATTCATTATAACAACAACAGTAATATACAGACAGAAGACTAGTTAATGGTTCATTATAACAACAGTAATATACAGACAGACAGAAGACTAGTTAATGATTCATTATAACAACAACAACAACAACAGTAATATACAGACAGACAGAAGACTAGTTAATGGTTCATTACAACAACAGTAATATACAGACAGACAGAAGACTAGTTAATGGTTCATTACAACAGTAATATACAGACAGACAGAAGACTAGTTAATGGTTCATTACAACAACAACAGTAATATACAGACAGACAGAAGACTAGTTAATGTTTCATTACAACAGTAATATACAGACAGACAGAAGACTAGTTAATGGTTCATTACAACAACAGTAATATACAGACAGACAGAAGACTAGTTAATGGTTCATTACAACAACAACAACAACAACAACAGTAATATACAGACAGACAGAAGACTAGTTAATGGTTCATTACAACAGTAATATACAGACAGACAGAAGACTAGTTAATGGTTCATTACAACAGTAATATACAGACAGACAGAAGACTAGTTAATGTTTCATTACAACAACAGTAATATACAGACAGACAGAAGACTAGTTAATGGTTCATTACAACAGTAATATACAGACGGACAGAAGACTAGTTAATGGTTCATTACAACAACAACAGTAATATACAGACAGACAGAAGACTAGTTAATGGTTCATTACAACAGTAATATACAGACAGACAGAAGACTAGTTAATGTTTCATTACAACAGTAATATACAGACAGACAGAAGACTAGTTAATGATTCATTACAACAGTAATATACAGACAGACAGAAGACTAGTTAATGATTCATTACAACAACAGTAATATACAGACAGACAGAAGACTAGTTAATGGTTCATTACAACAACAACAGTAATATACAGACAGACAGAAGACTAGTTAATGATTCATTACAACAGTAATATACAGACAGACAGAAGACTAGTTAATGGTTCATTACAACAACAACAGTAATATACAGACAGACAGAAGACTAGTTAATGATTCATTACAACAGTAATATACAGACAGACAGAAGACTAGTTAATGATTCATTACAACAACAGTAATATACAGACAGACAGAAGACTAGTTAATGGTTCATTACAACAACAACAGTAATATACAGACAGACAGAAGACTAGTTAATGGTTCATTACAACAACAACAGTAATATACAGACAGACAGAAGACTAGTTAATGGTTCATTACAACAACAACAGTAATATACAGACAGACAGAAGACTAGTTAATGATTCATTACAACAGTAATATACAGACAGACAGAAGACTAGTTAATGTTTCATTATAACAACAACAACAGTAATATACAGACAGACAGAAGACTAGTTAATGATTCATTACAACAACAACAGTAATATACAGACAGACAGAAGACTAGTTAATGGTTCATTACAACAACAACAGTAATATACAGACAGACAGAAGACTAGTTAATGGTTCATTACAACAACAGTAATATACAGACAGACAGAAGACTAGTTAATGATTCATTACAACAACTACAGTAATATACAGACAGACAGAAGACTAGTTAATGTTTCATTATAACAACAACAACAGTAATATACAGACAGACAGAAGACTAGTTAATGGTTCATTACAACAACAGTAATATACAGACAGACAGAAGACTAGTTAATGATTCATTACAACAACAACAGTAATATACAGACAGACAGAAGACTAGTTAATGTTTCATTACAACAGTAATATACAGACAGACAGAAGACTAGTTAATGGTTCATTACAACAACAGTAATATACAGACAGACAGAAGACTAGTTAATGGTTCATTACAACAACAACAACAACAACAACAGTAATATACAGACAGACAGAAGACTAGTTAATGGTTCATTACAACAGTAATATACAGACAGACAGAAGACTAGTTAATGGTTCATTACAACAGTAATATACAGACAGACAGAAGACTAGTTAATGTTTCATTACAACAACAGTAATATACAGACAGACAGAAGACTAGTTAATGGTTCATTACAACAGTAATATACAGACGGACAGAAGACTAGTTAATGGTTCATTACAACAACAACAGTAATATACAGACAGACAGAAGACTAGTTAATGGTTCATTACAACAGTAATATACAGACAGACAGAAGACTAGTTAATGTTTCATTACAACAGTAATATACAGACAGACAGAAGACTAGTTAATGATTCATTACAACAGTAATATACAGACAGACAGAAGACTAGTTAATGATTCATTACAACAACAGTAATATACAGACAGACAGAAGACTAGTTAATGGTTCATTACAACAACAACAGTAATATACAGACAGACAGAAGACTAGTTAATGATTCATTACAACAGTAATATACAGACAGACAGAAGACTAGTTAATGGTTCATTACAACAACAACAGTAATATACAGACAGACAGAAGACTAGTTAATGATTCATTACAACAGTAATATACAGACAGACAGAAGACTAGTTAATGATTCATTACAACAACAGTAATATACAGACAGACAGAAGACTAGTTAATGGTTCATTACAACAACAACAGTAATATACAGACAGACAGAAGACTAGTTAATGGTTCATTACAACAACAACAGTAATATACAGACAGACAGAAGACTAGTTAATGGTTCATTACAACAACAACAGTAATATACAGACAGACAGAAGACTAGTTAATGATTCATTACAACAGTAATATACAGACAGACAGAAGACTAGTTAATGTTTCATTATAACAACAACAACAGTAATATACAGACAGACAGAAGACTAGTTAATGATTCATTACAACAACAACAGTAATATACAGACAGACAGAAGACTAGTTAATGGTTCATTACAACAACAACAGTAATATACAGACAGACAGAAGACTAGTTAATGGTTCATTACAACAACAGTAATATACAGACAGACAGAAGACTAGTTAATGATTCATTACAACAACTACAGTAATATACAGACAGACAGAAGACTAGTTAATGTTTCATTATAACAACAACAACAGTAATATACAGACAGACAGAAGACTAGTTAATGGTTCATTACAACAACAGTAATATACAGACAGACAGAAGACTAGTTAATGATTCATTACAACAACAACAGTAATATACAGACAGACAGAAGACTAGTTAATGTTTCATTACAACAGTAATATACAGACAGACAGAAGACTAGTTAATGATTCATTACAACAGTAATATACAGACAGACAGAAGACTAGTTAATGGTTCATTACAACAGTAATATACAGACAGACAGAAGACTAGTTAATGTTTCATTATAACAACAACAACAGTAATATACAGACAGACAGAAGACTAGTTAATGATTCATTACAACAGTAATATACAGACAGACAGAAGACTAGTTAATGGTTCATTACAACAGTAATATACAGACAGACAGAAGACTAGTTAATGGTTCATTACAACAGTAATATACAGACAGACAGAAGACTAGTTAATGGTTCATTACAACAACAGTAATATACAGACAGACAGAAGACTAGTTAATGATTCATTACAACAGTAATATACAGACAGACAGAAGACTAGTTAATGGTTCATTACAACAGTAATATACAGACAGACAGAAGACTAGTTAATGATTCATTACAACAGTAATATACAGACAGACAGAAGACTAGATAATGGTTCATTACAACAGTAATATACAGACAGACAGAAGACTAGTTAATGGTTCATTACAACAACAACAGTAATATACAGACAGACAGAAGACTAGTTAATGGTTCATTACAACAGTAATATACAGACAGACAGAAGACTAGTTAATGTTTCATTACAACAACAGTAATATACAGACAGACAGAAGACTAGTTAATGGTTCATTACAACAGTAATATACAGGCAGACAGAAGACTAGTTAATGGTTCATTACAACAACAACAACAACAGTAATATACAGACAGACAGAAGACTAGTTAATGGTTCATTACAACAACAACAGTAATATACAGACAGACAGAAGACTAGTTAATGATTCATTACAACAACAGTAATATACAGACAGACAGAAGACTAGTTAATGGTTCATTACAACAGTAATATACAGACAGACAGAAGACTAGTTAATGGTTCATTACAACAACAGTAATATACAGACAGACAGAAGACTAGTTAATGTTTCATTACAACAGTAATATACAGACAGACAGAAGACTAGTTAATGGTTCATTACAACAACAGTAATATACAGACAGACAGAAGACTAGTTAATGGTTCATTACAACAACAGTAATATACAGACAGACAGAAGACTAGTTAATGTTTCATTACAACAGTAATATACAGACAGACAGAAGACTAGTTAATGGTTCATTACAACAACAGTAATATACAGACAGACAGAAGACTAGTTAATGGTTCATTACAACAACAGTAATATACAGACAGACAGAAGACTAGTTAATGTTTCATTACAACAGTAATATACAGACAGACAGAAGACTAGTTAATGTTTCACAACAACAACAACAGTAATATACAGACAGACAGAAGACTAGTTAATGTTTCATTATAACAACAACAGTAATATACAGACAGACAGAAGACTAGTTAATGTTTCACAACAACAACAACAGTAATATACAGACAGACAGAAGACTAGTTAATGGTTCATTACAACAACAGTAATATACAGACAGACAGAAGACTAGTTAATGTTTCACAACAACAACAACAGTAATATACAGACAGACAGAAGACTAGTTAATGGTTCATTACAACAGTAATATACAGACAGACAGAAGACTAGTTAATGGTTCATTACAACAACAACAGTAATATACAGACAGACAGAAGACTAGTTAATGTTTCATTACAACAGTAATATACAGACAGACAGAAGACTAGTTAATGTTTCATTACAACAGTAATATACAGACAGACAGAAGACTAGTTAATGTTTCATTATAACAGTAATATACAGACAGACAGAAGACTAGTTAATGGTTCATTACAACAGTAATATACAGACAGACAGAAGACTAGTTAATGGTTCATTACAACAACAACAGTAATATACAGACAGACAGAAGACTAGTTAATGGTTCATTACAACAACAACAGTAATATACAGACAGACAGAAGACTAGTTAATGGTTCATTACAACAACAACAGTAATATACTGACAGACAGAAGACTAGTTAATGGTTCATTACAACAACAACAGTAATATACAGACAGACAGAAGACTAGTTAATGGTTCATTACAACAACAGTAATATACAGACAGACAGAAGACTAGTTAATGGTTCATTACAACAACAGTAATATACAGACAGACAGAAGACTAGTTAATGGTTCATTACAACAACAACAGTAATATACAGACAGACAGAAGACTAGTTAATGGTTCATTACAACAACAACAGTAATATACAGACAGACAGAAGACTAGTTAATGGTTCATTACAACAACAACAGTAATATACAGACAGACAGAAGACTAGTTAATGGTTCATTACAACAACAACAACAGTAATATACAGACAGACAGAAGACTAGTTAATGGTTCATTACAACAACAACAGTAATATACAGACAGACAGAAGACTAGTTAATGGTTCATTACAACAACAACAGTAATATACAGACAGACAGAAGACTAGTTAATGGTTCATTACAACAACAACAGTAATATACAGACAGACAGAAGACTAGTTAATGGTTCATTACAACAACAACAACAACAACAACAACAACAACAACAGTAATATACAGACAGACAGAAGACTAGTTAATGGTTCATTACAACAACAACAACAACAACAACAACAACAACAACAGTAATATACAGACAGACAGAAGACTAGTTAATGGTTCATTACAACAACAACAACAGTAATATACAGACAGACAGAAGACTAGTTAATGGTTCATTACAACAACAACAACAACAACAACAACAACAACAACAGTAATATACAGACAGACAGAAGACTAGTTAATGGTTCATTACAACAACAACAACAACAACAACAACAACAACAACAACAACAGTAATATACAGACAGACAGAAGACTAGTTAATGGTTCATTACAACAGTAATATACAGACAGACAGAAGACTAGTTAATGGTTCATTACAACAACAACAACAGTAATATACAGACAGACAGAAGACTAGTTAATGGTTCATTACAACAGTAATATACAGACAGACAGAAGACTAGTTAATGGTTCATTACAACAACAACAACAGTAATATACAGACAGACAGAAGACTAGTTAATGGTTCATTACAACAACAACAACAGTAATATACAGACAGACAGAAGACTAGTTAATGATTCACAACAACAACAACAACAGTAATATACAGACAGACAGAAGACTAGTTAATGGTTCATTACAACAACAACAGTAATATACAGACAGACAGAAGACTAGTTAATGGTTCATTACAACAACAACAACAGTAATATACAGACAGACAGAAGACTAGTTAATGGTTCATTACAACAACAACAACAGTAATATACAGACAGACAGAAGACTAGTTAATGGTTCATTACAACAACAACAGTAATATACAGACAGACAGAAGACTAGTTAATGTTTCATTACAACAACAACAGTAATATACAGACAGACAGAAGACTAGTTAATGGTTCATTACAACAACAACAGTAATATACAGACAGACAGAAGACTAGTTAATGGTTCATTACAACAACAACAACAACAACAACAACAACAACAACAGTAATATACAGACAGACAGAAGACTAGTTAATGGTTCATTACAACAACAACAACAACAACAACAACAACAACAACAGTAATATACAGACAGACAGAAGACTAGTTAATGGTTCATTACAACAACAACAACAGTAATATACAGACAGACAGAAGACTAGTTAATGGTTCATTACAACAACAACAACAACAACAACAACAACAACAACAGTAATATACAGACAGACAGAAGACTAGTTAATGGTTCATTACAACAACAACAACAACAACAACAACAACAACAGTAATATACAGACAGACAGAAGACTAGTTAATGGTTCATTACAACAACAACAACAGTAATATACAGACAGACAGAAGACTAGTTAATGGTTCATTACAACAACAACAACAACAACAACAACAACAACAACAGTAATATACAGACAGACAGAAGACTAGTTAATGGTTCATTACAACAACAACAACAACAACAACAACAACAACAACAACAACAGTAATATACAGACAGACAGAAGACTAGTTAATGGTTCATTACAACAACAACAACAGTAATATACAGACAGACAGAAGACTAGTTAATGGTTCATTACAACAACAACAACAACAACAACAACAACAACAACAGTAATATACAGACAGACAGAAGACTAGTTAATGGTTCATTACAACAACAACAACAACAACAACAACAACAACAACAACAACAGTAATATACAGACAGACAGAAGACTAGTTAATGGTTCATTACAACAGTAATATACAGACAGACAGAAGACTAGTTAATGGTTCATTACAACAACAACAACAGTAATATACAGACAGACAGAAGACTAGTTAATGGTTCATTATAACAACAACAACAGTAATATACAGACAGACAGAAGACTAGTTAATGGTTCATTACAACAACAACAACAACAACAACAACAACAACAACAGTAATATACAGACAGACAGAAGACTAGTTAATGGTTCATTACAACAACAACAACAACAACAACAACAACAACAACAACAACAGTAATATACAGACAGACAGAAGACTAGTTAATGATTCATTACAACAACAGTAATATACAGACAGACAGAAGACTAGTTAATGGTTCATTACAACAACAACAACAACAACAACAACAACAACAACAACAACAGTAATATACAGACAGACAGAAGACTAGTTAATGGTTCATTACAACAACAACAACAGTAATATACAGACAGACAGAAGACTAGTTAATGGTTCATTACAACAACAACAACAGTAATATACAGACAGACAGAAGACTAGTTAATGGTTCATTACAACAACAACAACAGTAATATACAGACAGACAGAAGACTAGTTAATGGTTCATTACAACAACAACAACAGTAATATACAGACAGACAGAAGACTAGTTAATGGTTCATTACAACAACAACAACAACAACAACAACAACAACAACAACAACAACAACAACAACAACAACAACAACAACAACAGTAATATACAGACAGACAGAAGACTGTAGTTATATTTTCCTCTCAGTTTTTAAGTTAAGACCTTTGAGGACAGGAAGTCTTTCTGAGAGAAATGTTTCCATTTACAATCAAACACTTTTGCAAAGCAATTCATGCCAAAAATGTGCCCTGATCGTTACTTGACACACTGCCATGTGTGTTTTTGGTGGGGCTATGAACGATAATAATTACCACGGTTGCACGGCAACAAACAGCAGAAGAACCGATGACATCACATCTGCTCCGTCGGGCAGAAATGTTAATAAAAAAAAAAAAAAATTCTTATTTCCAAAAATCTTAAATAAATTCAAAGACCTTCAACAGAAGTAATCAAAGTCTGTTAACGACTCATCATTTGAGTTCTGTAGGAGGTCGGGCTAGCTGAAGAGGAGGACTATGCCATCTAACTATCTTCCTGTAATCTGCAAATCACACTAATGACTCATACCTTTAACTGGTGCGTTTGTTGTTGTTGTTGATGATGATAACATGTCAGACCGTTGGCTTTGTGTCACACACCTTTTCTGCTTTACAACTGGCAAAACAACAGTATCTCTGAAACACGCTAATCAGAGGTAGCTTTATGGTGCTGTGGTAAACACTGTCAACACCCAGCTACATGCTAATCAGAGGTAGCTTTATGGTGCTGTGGTACACACTGTCAACACCCAGCTACACGCTAATCAGAGGTAGCTTTATGGTGCTGTGGTAAACACTGTCAACACCCAGCGACATGCTAATCAGAGGTAGCTTTATGGTGCTGTGGTAAACACTGTCAACACCCAGCTACATGCTAATCAGAGGTAGCTTTATGGTGCTGTGGTAAACACTGTCAACACCCAACTACATGCTAATCAGAGGTAGCTTTATGGTGCTGTGGTAAACACTGTCAACACCCAGCGACATGCTAATCAGAGGTAGCTTTATGGTGCTGTGGTAAACACTGTCAACACCCAGCTACATGCTAATCAGAGGTAGCTTTATGGTGCTGTGGTAAACACTGTCAACACCCAGCTACATGCTAATCAGAGGTAGCTTTATGGTGCTGTGGTAAACACTGTCAACACCCAGCTACATGCTAATCAGAGATAGCTTTATGGTGCTATGGAAAACACTGGCAACACCCAGCTACAAGACACATGCTAATTATAACCTCTTTGTCCTTCCTGTAATGTCCTGGTGGTGACTGGTTATCAGTGAGGTGTTGCCTTGCATCTTGCCTTGAGGCTTACGCAAACACACACACACACACACACACACACACACACACACACACACACACACACACACACACACACACACACACACACACACACACACGAGTCAGCAGTATGCACAACGCCTGAGTGTGTGTGTGTGTGACAGGGTGTGTACTAACAGGAAGTGTTTCACAGCCACACCCCCAGTCGTCTCAACACACCCACACGTCCTGGGTATAAGACCAGGCAGCCGAGAACAGAACCTAAAATACACACTTGCCCAGGCATGAAGAACGCACCAGAATGAATACAGAGCGGAGGGATATGGCGTAAGGTTACTCTCTAGATCCTCTGAGAGGCAAGTTGTTGATGAGTGGAAACAGTGTTAAGAATTAAGTTGGGGTCTTGGCCCTCCAATGGAGAAAAGAAAGTGGGGCTTTTGCCTTCCCCAACCCTTCCCCAACCCTGTGAGAGACCCTGTCTAAGCCCACGGCTGTACCTCAAAGTGTACCAAGGACAGAGCCAGGGTTTCAGAAACACAGCTTCGTTTCAGCATCGTCCTCTACAGTATTCAGAGAGCCAAGTCTCTCCTCCTTACAAATGGTGTTATCTAGAATCTAAAAGGGTTCTTCGGCTGTCCCCATAGAACTACCCTTCGAAGAACCCTTTTTGGTTCCAGGTAGAACCCTTTTGAGTTCCATGTAGAACCTTTTTGAGTTCCAGGTAGAACCCTTTTGAGTTCCATGTAGAACCCTCTGTGGAAAATGTTCTACATGGAACTAAAAAGGGAAGAACAATCAGGCCTTCGTGGCCATAATCTCCACCCAGCACAGCCAGAAGAGGACTGGCCACCCCTCAGAGCCTGGTTCCTCTCTAGGTTTCTAATCTCCACCTGGCACAGCCAGAAGAGGACTGGCCACCCCTCAGAGCCTGGTTCCTCTCTAGGTTTCTAATCTCCACCTGGCACAGCCAGAAGAGGACTGGCCACCCCTCAGAGCCTGGTTCCTCTCTAGGTTTCTAATCTCCACCTGGCACAGCCAGAAGAAGACTGGCCACCCCTCAGACCCTGGTTCCTCTCTAGGTTTCCAATCTCCACCTGGCACAGCCAGAAGAGGACTGGCCACCCCACATAGCCTGGTTCCTCTCTAGGTTTCTTCCTAGATTGTGGCCTTTCTAGGGAGTTTTTCCTAGCCACCGTGCTTCTACACCTGCATTGCTTTCTGTTTGGGGGTTTTAGGCTGGGTTTCTGTACAGCACTTTGAGATATCAGCTGATGTACGAAGGGCTTTATAAATACATTTGATTTGATTTATTCTATGGGGACACCTGAAGAACTCTTTTGGAACTTTTTTTTCTAAAGAGTATACTGTATTCAGCCAGCCCAGGTATCAGTCTCTCCTTCCCTTACTGTATTCAGCCAGCCCAGGTATCAGTCTCTCCTTCTCTTACTGTATTCAGCCAGCCCAGATATCAGTCACTCCTTCCCTTACTGTATTCAGCCAGCCCAGGTATCAGTCTCTCCTTCCCTTACTGTATTCAGCCAGCCCAGATATCAGTCACTCCTTCTCTTACTGTATTTAGCCAGCCCAGGTATCAGTCTCTCCTTCCCTTACTGTATTCAGCCAGCCCAGGTATCAGTCTCTCCTTCTCTTACTGTATTCAGCCAGCCCAGGTATCAGTCTCTCCTTCCCTTACTGTATTCAGCCAGCCCAGATATCAGTCACTCCTTCCCTTACTGTATTCAGCCATCCCAGATATCAGTCTCTCCTTCCCTTACTGTATTCAGCCAGCCCAGGTATCAGTCTCTCCTTCTCTTACTGTATTCAGCCAGCCCAGGTATCAGTCTCTCCTTCTCTTACTGTATTCAGCCAGCCCAGGTATCAGTCTCTCCTTCCCTTACTGTATTCAGCCAGCCCAGGTATCAGTCTCTCCTTCTCTTACTGTATTCAGCCAGCCCATGTATCAGTCTCTCCTTCCCTTACTGCATTCAGCCATCCCAGGTATCATTCTCCTTCCCTTACTGTATTCAGCCAGCCCAGGTATCAGTCTCTCCTTCTCTTACTGTATTCAGCCAGCCCAGGTATCAGTCTCTCCTTCCCTTACTGTATTCAGCCAGCCCAGGTATCAGTCTCTCCTTCCCTTACTGTATTCAGCCATCCCAGATATCAGTCTCTCCTTCCCTTACTGTATTCAGCCAGCCCAGGTATCAGTCTCTCCTTCTCTTACTGTATTCAGCCAGCCCAGATATCAGTCTCTCCTTCTCTTACTGTATTCAGCCAGCCCAGGTATCAGTCTCTCCTTCCCTTACTGTATTCAGCCAGCTCAGGTATCAGTCACTCCTTCCCTTACTGTATTCAGCCAGCCCAGGTATCAGTCTCTCCTTCTCTTACTGTATTCAGCCAGCCCAGGTATAAGTCTCTCCTTCCCTTACTGTATTCAGCCAGCTCAGGTATCAGTCACTCCTTCCCTTACTGTATTCAGCCAGCCCAGATATCAGTCACTCCTTCCCTTACTGTATTCAGCCAGCCCAGATATCAGTCACTCCTTCCCTTACTGTATTTAGCCAGCCCAGGTATCAGTCTCTCCTTCCCTTACTGTATTCAGCCAGCCCAGGTATCAGTCTCTCCTTCTCTTACTGTATTCAGCCAGCCCATGTATCAGTCTCTCCTTCCCTTACTGTATTCAGCCAGCCCAGATATCAGTCTCTCCTTCTCTTACTGTATTCAGCCAGCCCAGGTATCAGTCTCTCCTTCTCTTACTGTATTCAGCCAGCCCAGGTATCAGTCTCTCCTTCTCTTACTGTATTCAGCCAGCCCAGGTATCAGTCTCTCCTTCCCTTACTGTATTCAGCCAGCCCAGATATCAGTCACTCCTTCCCTTACTGTATTTAGCCAGCCCAGGTATCAGTCTCTCCTTCTCTTACTGTATTCAGCCAGCCCAGGTATCAGTCTCTCCTTCTCTTACTGTATTCAGCCAGCCCAGATATCAGTCACTCCTTCTCTTACTGTATTTAGCCAGCCCAGGTATCAGTCTCTCCTTCCCTTACTGTATTTAGCCAGCCCAGGTATCAGTCTCTCCTTCTCTTACTGTATTCAGCCAGCCCAGATATCAGTCACTCCTTCCCTTACTGTATTTAGCCAGCCCAGGTATCAGTCTCTCCTTCCCTTACTGTATTCAGCCAGCCCAGGTATCAGTCTCTCCTTCTCTTACTGTATTCAGCCAGCCCAGGTATCAGTCTCTCCTTCTCTTACTGTATTCAGCCAGCCCAGGTATCAGTCTCTCCTTCTCTTACTGTATTCAGCCAGCCCAGGTATCAGTCTCTCCTTCCCTTACTGTATTCAGCCAGCCCAGGTATCAGTCTCTCCTTCCCTTACTGTATTCAGCCAGCCCAGGTATCAGTCTCTCCTTCCCTTACTGTATTCAGCCAGCCCAGGTATCAGTCTCTCCTTCTCTTACTGTATTCAGCCAGCCCAGGTATCAGTCTCTCCTTCCCTTACTGTATTCAGCCAGCCCAGGTATCAGTCTCTCCTTCTCTTACTGTATTCAGCCAGCCCAGGTATCAGTCTCTCCTTCCCTTACTGTATTCAGCCAGCCCAGGTATCAGTCTCTCCTTCCCTTACTGTATTCAGCCAGCCCAGGTATCAGTCACTCCTTCCCTTACTGTATTCAGCCAGCCCAGGTATCAGTCTCTCCTTCTCTTACTGTATTCAGCCAGCCCAGGTATCAGTCTCTCCTTCCCTTACTGTATTCAGCCAGCCCAGATATCAGTCACTCCTTCCCTTACTGTATTCAGCCAGCCCAGGTATCAGTCTCTCCTTCCCTTACTGTATTCAGCCAGCCCAGATATCAGTCACTCCTTCCCTTACTGTATTCAGCCAGCCCAGGTATCAGTCTCTCCTTCCCTTACTGTATTCAGCCAGCCCAGGTATCAGTCTCTCCTTCTCTTACTGTATTCATCCACCCGCACAGCCTCAGTCACTGGTAGCCTCAGCAACACAACACCACCCGATTGCTTCTCTCCTCCTTGATCACTCCTCTCATTGTGACACACACACACACACACACACACACACACACACACACACACACGAGGAGAAGGGACGCTCTGTTGTTCAGCAGGAAGTATTGTAAGAAGCACAGCACCACAGGAACCCCAGAAACTTTGACCTTTGCCCCAAATGTCACTTGTATCCTTCATAGGGCCCTGGTCAAACGTAGGGAACTATATAGGGAATATCCTGCCATTTGGGACGCAAGCTTTGATCTTAATGGAAGCACACAAAACAATCCACAACCACACAGATGTAGAGTTCAACCTAACCTACAACACAATCCACAACAACACAGCTGTAGAGTTCAACCTAACCTACAACACAATCCACAACAACACAGATGTAGAGTTCAACCTAACCTACAACACAATCCACAACAACACAGATGTAGAGTTCAACCTAACCTACAACACAATCCACAACAACACAGATGTAGAGTTCAACCTAACCTACAACACAATCCACAACAACACAGATGTAGAGTTCAACCTAACCTCCAACAACACAGCTGTAGAGTTCAACCTAACCTACAACACAATCCACTGTCAGACAACACAGATGTAGAGTTCAACCTAACCTCCAGCAACAACCTCTTAGTTGTTGGTTAAATCTGAGTGATTGAGGTGAATCTCCATTCTATCGACTAGCAGCTGTCCTCACTTCACTTCTGGGTGTGTGTTTATTGTGGAGGTCTACCACTGTGTTGTGGAGGTCTACCACTGTGTTGTGGAGGTCTACCACTGTGTTGTGGAGGTCTACCACTGTGTTGTGGAGGTCTACCACTGTGTTGTGGAGGTCTAGCACTGTGTTGTGGAGGTCTACCACTGTGTTGTGGAGGTCTACCACTGTGTTGTGGAGGTCTACCACTGTGTTGTGGAGGTCTACCACTGTGTTGTGGAGGTCTACCACTGTGTTGTGGAGGTCTAGCACTGTGTTGTGGAGGTCTAGCACTGTGTTGTGGAGGTCTACCACTGTGTTGTGGAGGTCTAGCACTGTGTTGTGGAGGTCTAGCACTGTGTTGTGGAGGTCTACCACTGTGTTGTGGAGGTCTACCACTGTGTTGTGGAGGTCTAGCACTGTGTTGTGGAGGTCTACCACTGTGTTGTGGAGGTCTAGCACTGTGTTGTGGAGGTCTACCACTGTGGTCTACCACTGTGTTGTGGAGGTCTACCACTGTGTTGTGGAGGTCTACCACTGTGGTCTACCACTGTGTTGTGGAGGTCTACCACTGTGTTGTGGAGGTCTAGCACTGTGTTGTGGAGGTCTACCACTGTGTTGTGGAGGTCTATCACTGTGTTGTGGAGGTCTATCACTGTGTTGTGGAGGTCTACCACTGTGTTGTGGAGGTCTACCACTGTGTTGTGGAGGTCTACCACTGTGTTGTGGAGGTCTACCACTGTGTTGTGGAGGTCTATCACTGTGTTGTGGAGGTCTACCACTGTGTTGTGGAGGTCTACCACTGTGTTGTGGAGGACTACCACTGTGTTGTGGAGGTCTACCACTGTGTTGTGGAGGTCTAGCACTGTGTTGTGGAGGTCTAGCACTGTGTTGTGGAGGTCTATCACTGTGTTGTGGAGGTCTATCACTGTGTTGTGGAGGTCTAGCACTGTGTTGTGGAGGTCTAGCACTGTGTTGTGGAGGTCTACCACTGTGTTGTGGAGGTCTACCACTGTGTTGTGGAGGTCTAGCACTGTGTTGTGGAGGTCTACCACTGTGTTGTGGAGGTCTACCACTGTGTTGTGGAGGTCTACCACTGTGTTGTGGAGGTCTACCACTGTGTTGTGGAGGTCTACCACTGTGGTCTACCACTGTGTTGTGGAGGTCCACCACTGTGTTGTGGAGGTCTACCACTGTGGTCTACCACTGTGTTGTGGAGGTCCACCACTGTGTTGTGGAGGTCTACCACTGTGTTGTGGAGGTCTAGCACTGTGTTGTGGAGGTCTACCACTGTGTTGTGGAGGTCTACCACTGTGTTGTGGAGGTCCACCACTGTGTTGTGGAGGTCTACCACTGTGTTGTGGAGGTCTATCACTGTGTTGTTGGAGGTCTACCACTGTGTTGTGGAGGTCCACCACTGTGTTGTGGAGGTCTACCACTGTGTTGTGGAGGTCCACCACTGTGTTGTGGAGGTCCAGCACTGTGTTGTGGAGGTCCAGCACTGTGTTGTGGAGGTCCACCACTGTGTTGTGGAGGTCTACCACTGTGTTGTGGAGGACTACCACTGTGTTGTGGAGGACTAGCACTGTGTTGTGGAGGTCTACCACTGTGTTGTGGAGGTCTACCACTGTGTTGTGGAGGTCTACCACTGTGTTGTGGAGGTCTACCACTGTGTTGTGGAGGTCTACCACTGTGTTGTGGAGGTCTACCACTGTGTTGTGGAGGTCTACCACTGTGTTGTGGAGGTCTACCACTGTGTTGTGGAGGTCTACCACTGTGTTGTGGAGGTCTACCACTGTGTTGTGGAGGTCTAGCACTGTGTTGTGGAGGTCTAGCACTGTGTTGTGGAGGTCTAGCACTGTGTTGTGGAGGTCTACCACTGTGTTGTGGAGGTCTATCACTGTGTTGTGGAGGTCTATCACTGTGTTGTGGAGGTCTACCACTGTGTTGTGGAGGTCTACCACTGTGTTGTGGAGGTCTACCACTGTGTTGTGGAGGTCTACCACTGTGTTGTGGAGGTCTATCACTGTGTTGTGGAGGTCTACCACTGTGGTCTACCACTGTGTGGTGGAGGTCTACCACTGTGTTGTGGAGGTCTATCACTGTGTTGTGGAGGTCTATCACTGTGTTGTGGAGGTCTATCACTGTGTTGTGGAGGTCTACCACTGTGGTCTATCACTGTGTTGTGGAGGTCTACCACTGTGGTCTACCACTGTGTGGTGGAGGTCTACCACTGTGGTCTACCACTGTGTTGTGGAGGTCTACCACTGTGTTGTGGAGGTCTACCACTGTGTTGTGGAGGTCTACCACTGTGTTGTGGAGGTCTACCACTGTGTTGTGGAGGTCTACCACTGTGTTGTGGAGGTCTAGCACTGTGTTGTGGAGGTCTACCACTGTGTTGTGGAGGTCTACCACTGTGTTGTGGAGGTCTAGCACTGTGTTGTGGAGGTCTATCACTGTGTTGTGGAGGTCTATCACTGTGTTGTGGAGGTCTACCACTGTGTTGTGGAGGTCTACCACTGTGTTGTGGAGGTCTTCCACTGTGTTGTGGAGGTCTTCCACTGTGTTGTGGAGGTCTACCACTGTGTTGTGGAGGTCTACCACTGTGTTGTGGAGGTCTACCACTGTGTTGTGGAGGTCTACCACTGTGTTGTGGAGGTCTACCACTGTGTTGTGGAGGTCTATCACTGTGTTGTGGAGGTCTACCACTGTGTTGTGGAGGTCTAGCACTGTGTTGTGGAGGTCTACCACTGTGTTGTGGAGGTCTAGCACTGTGTTGTGGAGGTCTACCACTGTGTTGTGGAGGTATACCACTGTGTTGTCCACCAGTGTATTGTGGAGGTCTATCACTGTGTTGTTCTCCAGTGTGTTGTTCTCCAGTGTATTGTTCTCCAGTGTGTTGTCCTCCAGTGTGTTGTCCTCCAGTGTGTTGTCCTCCAGTGTGTTGTCCTCCAGTGTGTTGTCCTCCAGTGTGTTGTCCTCCAGTGTGTTGTCCTCCAGTGTGTTGTCCTCCAGTGTGTTGTCCTCCAGTGTGTTGTCCTCCAGTGTATTGTCCTCCAGTGTATTGTCCTCCACTGTGTTGTCCTCCAGTGTGTTGTCCTCCACTGTGTTGTCCTCCACTGTGTTGTCCTCCACTGTGTTGTCCTCCACTGTGTTGTCCTCCACTGTGTTGTCCACCACTGTGTTGTCCTCCACTGTGTTGTCCTCCAGTGTGCTGTCCTCCAGTGTGCTGTCCTCCAGTGTGCTGTCCTCCAGTGTGCTGTCCTCCAGTGTGCTGTCGTCCAGTGTCTTGTCCTCCAGTGTCTTGTCCTCCAGTGTCTTGTCCTCCAGTGTCTTGTCCTCCAGTGTCTTGTCCTCCAGTGTGTTGTGCAGGTCTACCACTGTGTTGTCCAGTGTGCTGTCCTCCAGTGTGTTGTCCTCCAGTGTGTTGTCCTCCACTGTGTTGTCCTGCACTGTGTTGTGGAGGTCTACCACTGTGTTGTCCTCCAGTGTCTTGTCCTCCAGTGTCTTGTCCTCCAGTGTCTTGTACTCCAGTGTCTTGTACTCCAGTGTCTTGTCCTCCAGTGTCTTGTCCTCCAGTGTGTTGTGGAGGACTATCACTGTGTTGTCCTCCAGTGTGTTGTCCTCCACTGTGTTGTCCTCCACTGTGTTGTCCTCCACTGTGTTGTCCTCCACTGTGTTGTCCTCCAGTGTGCTGTCCTCCAGTGTGTTGTCCTCCAGTGTGTTGTCCTCCAGTGTGTTGTCCTCCAGTGTGCTGTCCTCCAGTGTGTTGTCCTCCAGTGTGTTGTCCTCCAGTGTGTTGTCCTCCAGTGTGCTGTCCTCCAGTGTGCTGTCCTCCAGTGTGTTGTCCTCCAGTGTGTTGTCCTCCAGTGTGCTGTCCTCCAGTGTGCTGTCCTCCAGTGTGTTGTCCTCCAGTGTGTTGTCCTCCAGTGTGTTGTCCTCCAGTGTGTTGTCCTCCAGTGTGTTGTCCTCCAGTGTGCTGTCCTCCAGTGTGCTGTCCTCCAGTGTGTTGTCCTCCAGTGTGTTGTCCTCCAGTGTATTGTGGAAGTCTACCACCGTGTTGTCCTCCAGGCCTAACACATCACCCTTCCACACAGAGGATATATCTGTGTACATTATTTACTGAACACTACATTACTAGTGTTGGTTAATTCCCGTCAGGAAACAGCCTCAGGTCGTCCTCACAGAAGGGCAGGAATAGACTGGCATGCTGCTGAGAAGCCTCCTTTCTGTTTGTGTGTGTGTGTGTGTGTGTGTCTCCGCCTGCTTTCGATCAGCTCACTGATCCCTACTATTGCTGCCTGCTTTCCTATACAACACATCTCAATAGAGACCAGCAGTTTACCTTCCAGCCAGCTCCTACTATAAAGAGAGAGAGAGAGGCTTACGGTACCATGACCCCTGTCCATGTGATACTGAACACTGTAGATGTCTTTATGATTTACATTCATACACTGGGACAAAGCACATAGCATTAGAAAACAGACCACACACACAGTACCCATGTCTTCAGACCTCACTTAAATGTCTTCACAGACCTTACTTAAATGTCTTCAGACCTCACTTAAATGTGTTCAGACCTCACTTAAATGTCTTCACAGACCTCACTTAAATGTCTTCACAGACCTCACTTAAATGTCTTCGCAGACCTCACTTAAATGTCTTCACAGACCTCACTTAAAGGGACCATTTCGGTCATTTGACAGAAAAGTTGGCATTGGTTTCTGGGCCCATATGTATTCACACAACAGCTCAGTAGTAGAAGCTGTGCTGATTTAGGATCAGTTGTCCCTGTCCGGATCGCTTAAAGGTCTGGGCCCATATGTATTCACACAACAGCTCAGTAGTAGAAGCTGTGCTGATTTAGGATCAGTTGTTCCTGTCCCGGATCGCTTAAAAGGTCTGGGCCCATATGTATTCACACAACAGCTCAGTAGTAGAAGCTGTGCTGATTTAGGATCAGTTGTCCCTGTCCCGGATCACTTAAAGGTCTGGGCCCATATGTATTCACACAACAGCTCAGTAGTAGAAGCTGTGCTGATTTAGGATCAGTTGTCCCTGTCCCGGATCGCTTATAAGGTCTGGGCCCATATGTATTCACACAACAGCTCAGTAGTAGAAGCTGTGCTGATTTAGGATCAGTTGTCCCTGTCCCGGATCACTTAAAGGTCTGGGCCCATATGTATTCACACAACAGCTCAGTAGTAGAAGCTGTGCTGATTTAGGATCAGTTGTCCCTGTCCCGGATCGCTTAAAGGTCTGGGCCCATATGTATTCACACAACAGCTCAGTAGTAGAAGCTGTGCTGATTTAGGATCAGTTGTCCCTGTCCTGGATCGCTTAAAGGTCTGGGCCCATATGTATTCACACAACAGCTCAGTAGTAGAAGATGTGCTGATTTAGGATCAGTTGTCCCTGTCCTGGATCGCTTAAAGGTCTGGGCCCATATGTATTCACACAACAGCTCAGTAGTAGAAGATGTGCTGATTTAGGATCAGTTGTCCCTGTCCCGGATCGCTTAAAGGTCTGGGCCCATATGTATTCACACAACAGCTCAGTAGTAGAAGCTGTGCTGATTTAGGATCAGTTGTCCCTGTCCTGGATCGCTTAAAGGTCTGGGCCCATATGTATTCACACAACAGCTCAGTAGTAGAAGCTGTGCTGATTTAGGATCAGTTGTTCCTGTCCCGGATCGCTTAAAAGGTCTGGGCCCATATGTATTCACACAACAGCTCAGTAGTAGAAGCTGTGCTGATTTAGGATCAGTTGTCCCTGTCCCGGATCACTTAAAGGTCTGGGCCCATATGTATTCACACAACAGCTCAGTAGTAGAAGATGTGCTGATTTAGGATCAGTTGTTCCTGTCCCGGATCGCTTAAAGGTCTGGGCCCATATGTATTCACACAACAGCTCAGTAGTAGAAGCTACTTAGTTAGGGGGTATTCAGCCTGAGAGGAGATTAACATGGTGTTTGGGGGGATAGCAGGAACTGACCCATTTGAGGTAGAGGGGTTAGGGGGCCTTCCTCCTGAGAGGAGGTTAACATGGTGTTTGGGGGGATAGCAGGAACTGACCCATTTGAGGTAGAGGGGTTAGGGGGCCTTCCTCCTGAGAGGAGATTAACATGGTGTTTGGGGGGATAGCAGGAACTGACCCATTTGAGGTAGAGGGGTTAGGGGGCCTTCCTCCTGAGAGGAGATTAACATGGTGTTTGGGGGGATAGCAGGAACTGACCCATTTGAGGTAGAGGGGTTAGGGGGCCTTCCTCCTGAGAGGAGATTAACATGGTGTTTGGGGGGATAGCAGGAACTGACCCATTTGAGGTAGAGGGGTTAGGGGGTCTTCCTCCTGAGAGGAGGTTAACATGGTGTTTGGGGGATAGCAGGAACTGACCCATTTGAGGTAGAGGGGTTAGGGGGCCTTCCTCCTGAGAGGAGGTTAACATGGTGTTTGGAGGGATAGCAGGAACTGACCCATTTGAGGTAGAGGGGTTAGGGGGCCTTCCTCCTGAGAGGAGGTTAACATGGTGTTTGGGGGGATAGCAGGAACTGACCCATTTGAGGTAGAGGGGTTAGGGGGTATTCAGCCTGAGAGGAGATCAACATGGTGTTTGGGGGGATAGCAGGAACTGACCCATTTGAGGTAGAGGGGTTAGGGGGTATTCAGCCTGAGAGGAGATTAACATGGTGTTTGGGGGATAGCAGGAACTGACCCATTTGAGGTAGAGGGGTTAGGGGGTATTCAGCCTGAGAGGAGATTAACATGGTGTTTGGGGGGATAGCAGGAACTGACCCATTTGAGGTAGAGGGGTTAGGGGGCCTTCCTCCTGAGAGGAGATTAACATGGTGTTTGGGGGATAGCAGGAACTGACCCATTTGAGGTAGAGGGGTTAGGGGGTATTCAGCCTGAGAGGAGATTAACATGGTGTTTGGGGGATAGCAGGAACTGACCCATTTGAGGTAGAGGGGTTAGGGGGTATTCAGCCTGAGAGGAGATCAACATGGTGTTTGGGGGATAGCAGGAACTGACCCGTGTAAAGTCACCGGGACAGGGTTTGAGTAAAGCAGAGTTAAAGCTGTCAACCTCGGTTTCCCTCCTGAAGGATCACCATGATACATGCAGAGCTCAAATGTGAGGCAGTCTTTATTCATTCTCTCTCTACCCTGCAGGTCTCACTCCCTCTAAACCTACAGGTCTCATTCCCTCTAAACGTACAGGTCTCATTCCCTCTAAACTTACAGGTCTCATTCCCTCTAAACCTACAGGTCTCATTCCCTCTAAACCTACAGGTCTCATTCCCTCTAAACCTACAGGTCTCATTCCCTCTAAACCTACAGGTCTCATTCCCTCTAAACCTACAGGTCTCATTCCCTCTAAACCTACAGGTCTCATTCCCTCTAAACCTACAGGTCTCATTCCCTCTAAACCTACAGGTCTTACTCCCTCTAAACCTACAGGTCTCACTCCCTCTAAACCTACAGGTCTCATTCCCTCTAAACCTACAGGTCTCATTCCCTCTAAACGTACAGGTCTCATTCCCTCTAAACTTACAGGTCTCATTCCCTCTAAACCTACAGGTCTCATTCCCTCTAAACCTACAGGTCTCATTCCCTCTAAACCTACAGGTCTCATTCCCTCTAAACCTACAGGTCTTACTCCCTCTAAACCTACAGGTCTCATTCCCTCTAAACCTACAGGTCTCATTCCCTCTAAACCTACAGGTCTCATTCCCTCTAAACCTACAGGTCTTATTCCCTCTAAACCTACAGGTCTTATTCCCTCTAAACCTACAGGTCTCACTCCCTTTAAACCTACAGGTCTCATTCCCTCTAAACCTACAGGTCTTACTCCCTCTAAACCTACAGGTCTCATTCCCTCTAAACCTACAGGTCTCACTCCCTCTAAACCTACAGGTCTCACTGCCTCTAAACCTACAGGTCTTACTCCCTCTAAACCTACAGGTCTCATTCCCTCTAAACCTACAGGTCTTACTCCCTCTAAACCTACAGGTCTTACTCCCTCTAAACCTACAGGTCTCATTCCCTCTAAACCTACAAGTCTCACTCCCTCTAAACCTACAGGTCTGATTCCCTCTAAACCTACAGGTCTTACTCCCTCTAAACCTACAGGTCTCATTCCCTCTAAACCTACAGGTCTTACTCCCTCTAAACCTACAGGTCTCATTCCCTCTAAACCTACAGGTCTCATTCCCTCTAAACCTACAGGTCTCACTCCCTCTAAACCTACAGGTCTCACTCCCTCTAAACCTACAGGTCTCATTCCCTCTAAACCTACAGGTCTCACTCCCTCTAAACCTACAGGTCTCACTCCCTCTAAACCTACAGGTCTTATTCCCTCTAAACCTACAGGTCTCATTCCCTCTAAACCTACAGGTCTTACTCCCTCTAAACCTACAGGTCTCACTCCCTCTAAACCTACAGGTCTCACTCCCTCTAAACCTACAGGTCTCATTCCCTCTAAACCTACAGGTCTCATTCCCTCTAAACCTACAGGTCTTACTCCCTCTAAACCTACAGGTCTCATTCCCTCTAAACCTACAGGTCTCACTCCCTCTAAACCTACAGGTCGTACTCCCTCTAAACCTACAGGTCTCATTCCCTCTAAACCTACAGGTCTTACTCCCTCTAAACCTACAGGTCTTACTCCCTCTACCCTGCAGTCTCTCAACTGAACCCCAGCAGCCTCTCAACTGAACCCCAGTAGCCTCTCAACTGAACCCCAGTAGCCTCTCAACTAAACCCCAGCAGCCTCTCAACTAAACCCCAGCAGCCTCTCAACTAAACCCCAGCAGCCTCTCAACTAAACCCCAGCAGCCTCTCAACTGAACCCCAGCAGCCTCTCAACTAAACCCCAGCAGCCTCTCAACTAAACCCCAGCAGCCACTCAACTAAACCCCAGCAGCCTCTCAACTAAACACCAGCA
>NC_143036.1:80519866-80567366 GCF_057628025.1 Oncorhynchus mykiss | reverse complement strand
ACAAGCAGATTCCCAGGCTAGCTGTGTGGTTTCATGTCTGTCAACAAGCAGATTCCCAGGCTAGCTGTGTGGTTTCATGTCTGTGAACAAGCAGATTCCCAGGCTAGCTGTGTGGTTTCATGTCTGTGAACAAGCAGATTCCCCGGCTAGCTGTGTGGTTTCATGTCTGTCAACAAGCAGATTCCCAGGCTAGCTGTGTGGTTTCATGTCTGTGAACAAGCAGATTCCCAGGCTAGCTGTGTGGTTTCATGTCTGTGAACAAGCAGATTCCCAGGCTAGCTGTGTGGTTTCATGTCTGTGAACAAGCAGATTCCCAGGCTAGCTGTGTGGTTTCATGTCTGTGAACAAGCAGATTCCCAGGCTAGCTGTGTGGTTTCATGTCTGTCAACAAGCAGATTCCCAGGCTAGCTGTGTGGTTTCATGTCTGTCAACAAGCAGATTCCCAGGCTAGCTGTGTGGTTTCATGTCTGTGAACAAGCAGATTCCCAGGCTAGCTGTGTGGTTTCATGTCTGTCAACAAGCAGATTCCCAGGCTAGCTGTGTGGTTTCATGTCTGTGAACAAGCAGATTCCCAGGCTAGCTGTGTGGTTTCGTGTCTGTGTCAACAACAATCTACAAGAAACTGAGCCATGCTAGGTTGGGGGTGAAACATTCTATGAGATTGGATGGGGCTAGGGGAACGGAGAAACGGGCTCTTTCCCAAATGGCACCCTATTCCCTATATAGTGGCTAGGGCAGGGGTTGGACAACTTTACACTCATAGCCTAAACACAGTCCAGTTCAAAGTGAATGACACAGATCCAAATATGGCAATGGCCTATTTGCATATAGATCTACTGCAGCTCTGATTGGTTATGGCTCACCGGTCTGTGTAGATTAGAATATGAGTCAATTAGAATCCTACTCCAATGTGCTCTGCCTACAAGATCATCTCTTGCACAGTTAGTTTTGCACACTAAATAAATCTGGTGTCGTTTTGTTTCGGGTATGTTACAGTGGAAGTGGCTAATATAATGGCTAATATAATTAGCCACTTTCACTGTTAACTATATAGGGAATAGGGCTCTGGTCTAAAGTAGTGCACTATATAGGGAATAGGGCTCTGGTCTAAAGTAGTGCACTATATAGGGAATAGGGCTCTGGTCTAAAGTAGTGTACTATATAGGGAATAGGGCTCTGGTCTAAAGTAGTGCACTATATAGGGAATAGGGCTCTGGTCTAAAGTAGTGCACTATATAGGGAATAGGGCTCTGGTCTAAAGTAGTGCACTATATAGGGAATAGGGTTCTGGTCTAAAGTAGTGCACTATATAGGGAATAGGGCTCTGGTCTAAAGTAGTGCACTATATAGGGAATAGGGCTCTGGTCTAAAGTAGTGCACTATATAGGGAATAGGGCTCTGGTCTAAAGTAGTGCACTATATAGGGAATAAGGCTCTGGTCTAAAGTAGTGCACTATATAGGGAATAGGGCTCTGGTCTAAAGTAGTGCACAATATAGGGAATAGGGCTCTGGTCTAAAGTAGTGCACTATATAGGGAATAGGGTTCTGGTCTAAAGTAGTGCACTATATAGGGAATAGGGCTCTGGTTTAAAGTAGTGTACTATATAGGGAATAGGGCTCTGGTCTAAAGTAGTGCACTATATAGGGAATAGGGTTCTGGTCTAAAGTAGTGCACTATATAGGGAATAGGGCTCTGGTCTAAAGTAGTGCACTATATAGGGAATAGGGCTCTGGTTAAAAGTAGTGCACTACATAGGGGATAGGGCTCTGGTTTAAAGTAGTGCACTACATAGGGGATAGGGCTCTGGTTTAAAGTAGTGCACTATATAGGGAATAGGGTTCTGGTTTAAAGTAGTGCACTATATTGGGCTCTGGTCTAAAGTAGTGCACTACATAGAGAATAAGGTGCCATCTGGGACACATCCCCAGCCTGTCCTAAATACAACCTGGCCTACAGCCAACAACGCTGAGCACAGATCAATAACAGATTGCTGTGGTGCATTCACTAAATATGTCCCTAATGGCAGCCTATTCCCTATGAAGTGCCCTACTTTTGACCAGAGCCCTATGGAACCAGGGTGACATTTGGGACACATCCAGTGTTTCCACAGAGACCATTTCTGCCTGACACTCCATTTTAGTCAGCGGAGCTCCAATGGAATGTAGTGTGCTCTAATACTATATCTGCTGTCTGTCTGTCTGTCTGTCTCTCTCTGCGTGTCTCTCTCTGCGTGTCTCTCTCCCTGTCCCTCTCCCTGTCTCTCTCCGTGTCCCTCTCCGTGTCCCTCTCCGTGTCCCTCTCCCTGTCCCTCTCCCTGTCCCTCTCCCTGTCTCTCTCCCTGTCTCTCTCCCTGTCTCTCTCCCTGTCTCTCTCCCTGTCTCTCTCCCTGTCCCTCTCCCTGTCCCTCTCCCTGTCTCTCTCCCTGTCTCTCTCCCCGTCTCTCTCCCTGTCTCTCTCCCCGTCTCTCTCCCCGTCTCTCTCCCCGTCTCTCTCCGTTACCCTCTCCATGTCTCTCTCCGTGTCTGTCTCCGTGTCTGTCTCCGTGTCCCTCTCTGTGTCTCTCTCCGTTACCCTCTCTGTGTCTCTCTCCGTGTCCCTCTCCGTGTCCCTCTCTGTGTCTCTCTCCGTGTCCCTCTCCGTGTCCCTCTCCGTGTCTCTCTCCGTGTCTCTCTCAGTGTCTCTCTCCGTGTCTCTCTCCGTGTCTCTCTCAGTGTCTCTCTCCGTGTCTCTCTCCGTGTCCCTCTCCGTGTCCCTCTCCGTGTCTCTCTCCGTGTCTCTCTCCGTGTCTCTCTCCGTGTCTCTCTCCGTGTCTCTCTCCGTGCCCCTCTCCGTGCCCCTCTCCGTGCCCCTCTCCGTGTCTCTCTCTGTGTCTCTCTCTGTGTCTCTCTCCGTGTCTCTCTCCGTGTCCCTCTCCGTGTCTGTCTCTCCCTCCCTAACACTTGACAAAGGTCAAACTGATGCTTAGTAATACACACCTCTTGAAAGTAATCAAGGAGTCTTATGAATCCTGTTCTCCATTAGATCTTTAATGTCGTCAAAACTCATGGTCAACTGCTGCATAGTTGAAAGAGAAGAGGAGATGGGTGCCTCTATTGAAATACCAAAACGACAGCTGAAGAGAACAACCAGGCCTTTGGAATACCACAGACAACATTTTCATCAGCGATTGACTGATCCGACAAGAGATGTGATATTTTCTGGGCAGCTCAGCTTTCTACCACGTAATGGAGTCAGGTTGATGTAATGGAGTCAGGTTGATGTAATGGAGTCAGGTTGAAGTAATGGGTAATGGAGTCAGGTCGACGTAATGGAGTCAGGTCGACGTAATGGAGTCAGGTTGATGTAATGGAGTCAGGTTGGTGTAATAGAGTCAGGTTGATGTAATGGAGTCAGGTTGATGTAATGGAGTCAGGTTGATGTAATGGAGTCAGGTTGATGTAATGGAGTCAGGTTGATGTAATGGAGTCAGGTCGACGTAATGGAGTCAGGTTGACGTAATGGAGTCAGGTTGATGTAATGGGTAATGGAGTCAGGTTGATGTAATGGGTAATGGAGTCAGGTTGATGTAATGGAGTCAGGTCGACGTAATGGAGTCAGGTCGACGTAATGGAGTCAGGTTGACGTAATGGAGTCAGGTTGACGTAATGGAGTCAGGTTGACGTAATGGGTAATGGAGTCAGGTTGACGTAATGGAGTCAGGTTGACGTAATGGAGTCAGGTCGATGTAATGGAATCAGGTTGAAGTAATGGGTAATGGAGTCAGGTTGGTGTAATGGAGTCAGGTTGACGTAATGGAGTCAGGTTGACGTAATGGAGTCAGGTTGGTGTAATGGAGTCAGGTTGATGTAATGGAGTCAGGTTGAAGTAAAGGGTAATGGAGTCAGGTTGACGTAATGGAGTCAGGTTGGTGTAATGGAGTCAGGTTGACGTAATGGAGTCAGGTCGACGTAATGGAGTCAGGTCGACGTAATGGAGTCAGGTCGACGTAATGGAGTCAGGTCGACGTAATGGAGTCAGGTTGATGTAATGGAGTCAGGTTGGCGTAATGGGTAATGGAGTCAGATTGATGTAATGGAGTCAGGTTGACGTAATGGAGTCAGGTTGACGTAATGGAGTCAGGTTGACGTAATGGAGTCAGGTTGACGTAATGGAGTCAGGTTGACGTAATGGAGTCAGGTGTAATGGAGTCAGGTTGGTGTAATGGAGTCAGGTTGGTGTAATGGAGTCAGGTTGACGTAATGGAGTCAGGTTGGCGTAATGGAGTCAGGTTGGTGTAATGGAGTCAGGTTGGTGTAATGGAGTCAGGTTGGCGTAATGGAGTCAGGTTGGTGTAATGGGTAATGGAGTCAGGTTGATGTAATGTAGTCAGGTTGATGTAATGGAGTCAGGTTGGCGTAATGGAGTCAGGTTGACGTAATGGAGTCAGGTTGAAGTAATGGAGTCAGGTTGAAGTAATGGAGTCAGGTTGGCGTAATGGAGTCAGGTTGGTGTAATGGAGTCAGGTTGGTGTAATGGAGTCAGGTTGATGTAAAGTCCCCCCAGTCAACAGCCCTGAGTCCACCCTGTCAACAGCTCTGAGTCCACCCTGTCAACAGCCCTGAGTCCACCCTGTCAACAGCCCCGAGTCCACCCTGTCAACAGCCCCGAGTCCACCCTGTCAACAGCCCCGAGTCCACCCTGTCAACAGCCCCGAGTCCACCCTGTCAACAGCCCTGAGTCCACCCTGTCAACAGCCCTGAGTCCACCCTGTCAACAGCCCTGAATCCACCCTGTCAACAGCCCCGAGTCCACCCTGTCAACAGCCCCGAGTCCACCCTGTCAACAGCCCTGAGTCCACCCTGTCAACAGCCCCGAGTCCACCCTGTCAACAGCCCCGAGTCCACCCTGTCAACAGCCCTGAGTCCACCCTGTCAACAGCTCCGAGTCCACCCTGTCAACAGCCCTGAGTCCACCCTGTCAACAACCCCGAGTCCACCCTGTCAACAGCCCTGAGTCCACCCTGTCAACAGCCCTGAGTCCACCCTGTCATAGACTGGACTGTCTGTCTGAACCTTCAGGTCGCGTGATTGGCCAAATCGACTTGGACATTAAAGGATAAAACCAGCACAGACGCCCTTTGCGGTTCAAGTCATGGCCAAAGCCGAGCGAAGGTTGCAAAAGTGACTGTAACAATAACATGACACAGTACGGGCGGCGTTAACCCAGGGACGCCATCACGTCACCGACCACACCATCTGCTCTACATCACTACACCGATGGTTAAATATGTTGTGAGGGTTGGAGAGAATTACATTTACATGACGTTTAAAAACTAAAAAGGCTTAAAAAGGGGATAAAACACGTGTGGCCTAGTAACAACTCATTTACATGCCTCATCCAACAGCCAATCAGGAAAAAAGCCAAAATGGCACCTGGTATACCAGCCAGAAATGCAGAAGAAGAGTTGTGTACATTTTTCACTTCCTCTGTTCTGGATATATCTGATAAACAACAACCTAAACCAACATCTCCAACACAACTTTCAACCAAACGACCTATTCCCACGGCTTTGGTCGGCTTTGTACATCTCTCCCTGCAACAACACTACTGAGTGGCCATGCCGGCTCCGACTGACTCACTGAGCAGCCTGGCTCTTTGACTCACAGATCCAACATGGCCGCCCGGGACAGCAGTTGGCCATACCGGCTCCGATTGACTCACTGAGCAGCCTGGCTATTTGACTCACAGATCCAACATGGCCGCCCGGGACAGCAGTTGCAAGACCAAGCATGTCAGGTTTAGGGATGAGTCATCTGGGTCAGGACGGGTCAGGTGATGCCCCCTAGGTCATGAGGGATGAGTCATCTGGGTCAGGACAGGTCAGGTGATGCCCTTAGGTCATGAGGGATGAGTGATCTGGGTCAAGACGGGTCAGGTGATGCCCCTAGGTCATGAGGGATGAGTCATCTGGGTCAGGACGGGTCAGGTGATGCCCCCTAGGTCATGAGGGATGAGTGATCTGGGTCAGGGCGGGTCAGGTGATGCCCTTAGGTCATGAGGGATGAGTGATCTGGGTCAGGACGGGTCAGATGATGCCCCTAGGTCATGAGGGATGAGTGATCTGGGTCAGGACGGGTCAGGTGATGCCCCTAGGTCATGAGGGATGAGTGATCTGGGTCAGGACGGGTCAGGTGATGCCCCTAGGTCATGAGGGATGAGTCATCTGGGTCAGGACGGGTCAGGTGATGCCCCTAGGTCATGAGGGATGAGTCATCTGGGTCAGGACGGGTCAGGTGATGCCCCCTAGGTCATGAGGGATGAGTCATCTGGATCAGGAGGGGTCAGGTGATGCCCCTAGGTCATGAGGGATGAGTGATCTGGGTCAGGACGGGTCAGGTGATGCCCCCTAGGTCATGAGGGATGAGTGATCTGGGTCAGGACGGGTCAGGTGATGCCCCCTAGGTCATGAGGGATGAGTGATCTGGGTCAGGACGGGTCAGGTGATGCCCCCTAGGTCATGAGGGATGAGTCATCTGGGTCAGGACGGGTCAGGTGATGCCCCCTAGGTCATGAGGGATGAGTCATCTGGGTCAGGTGATGCCCCCTAGGTCATGAGGGATGAGTCATCTGGGTCAGGACGGGTCAGGTGATGCCCCCTAGGTCATGAGGGATGAGTGATCTGGGTCAGGACGGGTCAGGTGATGCCCCCTAGGTCATGAGGGATGAGTGATCTGGGTCAGGACGGGTCAGGTGATGCCCCCTAGGTCATGAGGGATGAGTGATCTGGGTCAGGAGGGGTCAGGTGATGCCCCTAGGTCATGAGGGATGAGTGATCTGGGTCAGGACGGGTCAGGTGATGCCCCTAGGTCATGAGGGATGAGTCATCTGGGTCAGGACGGGTCAGGTGATGCCCCTAGGTCATGAGGGATGAGTCATCTGGGTCAGGACGGGTCAGGTGATGCCCCTAGGTCATGAGGGATGAGTCATCTGGGTCAGGACGGGTCAGGTGATGCCCCTAGGTCATGAGGGATGAGTGATCTGGGTCAGGACGGGTCAGGTCATGAAATGAAGTCAATAATCCAAGAAGAAGAATACTTTTCTTGCAGAGGAACAGACGTCTTTTTTTTTGCTTTCTTGATGAAAACACGATCTTATTCCCCGTGTCAGGAAGTTACGAGCTGCTGGAAAACCTCATACATCTGGCTGCTCTTAGAGATTTCTTCATTTGAGAAGTCTCTCTCTATATCATATCCACTTAAAAACACTGCCAGAGATGTTATTTCTCTTGCAATGGGGGGGGGTGTGTTCTGCCAAGTGATATTGAGGGGTGTTATGACAATTGTCGCAACGAAGCCAATTATTTTCTCTCCCAAGTAGACATGTTTTTACAATAAATGCCTATATGATGCAATATATTCTCCAACAGCAGGATCATCAGTTGTTTGGTTCCAGTCTTCTCTCGTCCTAACGAGCCTGTAGATGTCTAGGATATAGAAACATCACTGCTTGACTGCAATTATACGTATTCACTCTTTAGCAATAAAAACAATTTGAACTGACGTATCAACGTAGCAGAGTAGGCCGTGTGACCACATCTAGAAACCATACAGTCACAGAGAAAACAATACAGTCACAGAGAAAACAATACAGTCACAGAGAAAACAATACAGTCACAGAGAAAACAATACAGTCACAGAGAAAACAATACAGTCACAGTGAAAACAATACAGTCACAGAGAAAACAATACAGTCACAGCGAAAACAATACAGTCACAGAGAAAACAATACAGTCACAGAGAAAACAATACAGTCAGAGAAACGTGTTGAACTTCTCCACACTGACAGAGTAAAGACATGTTCATACGGCACGTCAACCGATATCAGCTTTACTCACAAATCTCACATTTCTGTCCACATTAAAACAGGGATTTCAATGCCTTCAGATGTGTCTCTGTTCACAGCAGCGAGTCAAATGCAGCTCTGAGTCTCTCTGTCTGGGTGTTGGGGGGCGTGAAGAGGAGCGATAGCGTCGACACACACTCAATCACACACACACACACACACACACACACACACACACTCAATCACACACACACAATCACACTTACTCACACACACACACACACACACACACACACACACACACACACACACACACACTCAATCACACTCACACACACACACACACACTCAATCACACACACACACACACACACACACACTCAATCTCACACACACACACTCAGTCTCACACACACACCCTCTGTCTCTAAGTTAGGAGCATCGGGGAGTGATAGCTTGGTGTGTGCATGGTCATGAATGATGATGTATAGTCAAATCAAACCCCGAACAACACCTTAGAGAAACACACGCCCCCTCTACTGCGTTAGGGAGACGTCTGTTAACACACGCCCCCTCTACTGCGTTAGGAAGACGTCTGTTTACACACGCCCCCTCTACTGCGTTAGGAAGACGTCTGTTTACACACGCCCCCTCTACTGCGTTAGGAAGACGTCTGTTTACACACGCCCCCTCTACTGCGTTAGGAAGACGTCTGTTAACACACGCCCCCTCTACTGCGTTAGGAAGACGTCTGTTAACACACACCCCCTCTACTGCGTTAGGAAGACGTCTGTTTACACACGCCCCCTCTACTGCGTTAGGAAGACGTCTGTTTACACACGCCCCCTCTACTGCTTTAGGAAGACGTATGTTAACACACCACCTCTACTGCGTTAGAAAGACGTCTGTTAACACACGCCCCCCTCTACTGCGTTAGAAAGACGTCTGTTAACACACGGCCCCTTTATTGCGTTAGGAAGACGTCTGTTAACACACTACTGCGTTAGGAAGACGTCTGTTAACACACGCCCCCTCTACTGCGTTAGGAAGACGTCTGTTTACACACGCCCCCCTCTACTGCGTTAGAAAGACGTCTGTTAACACACGGCCCCTTTATTGCGTTAGGAAGACGTCTGTTAACACACTACTGCGTTAGGAAGACGTTTGTTAACACACGCCCCCTCTACTGCGTTAGGAAGACGCCTGTTGGGTGGGTGGTGGCCGGGTGGGTGGTGGCCGCGGGGGGGATGGGTGGTGGCCGGGGGGGACGGGTGGTGGCCGGGGGGGGGACGGGTGGTGGCCGGGGGGGGGACGGGTGGTGACCGGGGGGGACGGGTGGTGACCGGGGGGGGACGGGTGGTGACCGGGGGGGGACGGGTGGTGGCCGGGGGGACGGGTGGTGACCGTGGGGGACGGGTGGTGGCCGGGGGGGACGGGTGGTGACCAGATCAATGCGAAGCTATATACAGGAAGTACCAGATCAATGCGAAGCTATATACAGGAAGTACCAGATCAATGTGGAGCTAAATACAGGAAGTACCAGATCAATGTGGAGCTATATACAGGAAGTACCAGATCAATGCGAAGCTATATACAGGAAGTACCAGATCAATGCGAAGCTATATACAGGAAGTACCAGATCAATGCGAAGCTATATACAGGAAGTACCAGATCAATGCGAAGCTATATAAAGGAAGAACCAGATCAATGTGGAGCTATATACAGGAAGTACCAGATCAATGTGGAGCTATATACAGGAAGTACCAGATCAATGTGGAGCTATATACAGGAAGTACCAGATCAATGTGGAGCTATATACAGGAAGTACCAGATCAATGTGGAGCTATTTACAGGAAGTACCAGTACCATATCAATGTGGAGCTAGATACAGGAAGTACCAGATCAATGTGGAGCTATATACAGGAAGTACCAGATCAATGTGGAGCTATATACAGGAAGTACCAGATCAATGCGGAGCTATATACAGGAAGTACCAGATCAATGCGGAGCTATATACAGGAAGTACCAGATCAATGCGGAGCTATATACAGGAAGTACCAGATCAATGTGGAGCTATATACAGGAAGTACCAGATCAATGCGGAGCTATATACAGGAAGTACCAGATCAATGTGGAGCTATATACAGGAAGTACCAGATCAATGTGGAGCTATATACAGGAAGTACCAGTACCATATCAATGTGGAGCTAGATACAGGAAGTACCAGATCAATGTGGAGCTATATACAGGAAGTACCAGATCAATGTGGAGCTATATACAGGAAGTACCAGATCAATGTGGAGCTATTTACAGGAAGTACCAGTACCATATCAATGTGGAGCTAGATACAGGAAGTACCAGATCAATGTGGAGCTATATACAGGAAGTACCAGATCAATGTGGAGCTATATACAGGAAGTACCAGATCAATGCGGAGCTATATACAGGAAGTACCAGATCAATGCGGAGCTATATACAGGAAGTACCAGATCAATGCGGAGCTATATACAGGAAGTACCAGATCAATGTGGAGCTATATACAGGAAGTACCAGATCAATGCGGAGCTATATACAGGAAGTACCAGATCAATGTGGAGCTATATACAGGAAGTACAAGATCAATGTGGAGCTATATACAGGAAGTACCAGTACCATATCAATGTGGAGCTAGATACAGGAAGTACCAGATCAATGTGGAGCTATATACAGGAAGTACCAGATCAATGTGGAGCTATATAGCTATATACAGGAAGTACCAGATCAATGCGGAGCTATATACAGGAAGTACCAGATCAATGCGGAGCTATATACAGGAAGTACCAGATCAATGTGGCAGCTATATCTATCTATCTATCTATATATATCTGTATATATATATATATAATATATATATATACACTACACACACACAGTGTATCACAAAAGTGAGTACACCCCTCACATTTTTGTAAATATTTGAGTATATCTTTTCATGTGACAACACTGAAGAAATGACACTTTTCTACAATGTAAAGTAGTGAGTGTACAGCTTGTATAACAGTGTACATTTGCTGTCCCCTCAAAATGACTCACAGCCATTAATGTCTAAACCGCTGGCAACAAAAGGGAGTACACCCCTAAGTGAAAATGTTCAAATTGGGCCCAATTAGCCTTTTTTCCTCCCCGGTGTCATGTGACTCGTTAGTGTTACAAGGTCTCAGGTGTGAATGGGGAGCAGGTGTGTTAAATTTGGTGTCATCGCTCTCACACTCCCTCATACTGACTGGTCACTGGAAGTTCAACATGGCACCTCATGGCAAAGAACTCTCTGAGGATCTGAAAAAATAATTGTTGCTCTACATAAAGATGGCCTGGGCTATAAGAAGATTGCCAAGACCCTGAAACTGAGCTGCAGTACGGTGGCCAAGACCATACAGCGGTTTAACTGGACAGGTTCCACTCAGAACAGGCCTCGCCATGGTCGACCAAAGAAGTTGAAGTGCACGTGCTCAGCGTCATATCCAGAGGTTGTCTTTGGGAAATAGACGTATGAGTGCTGCCAGCATTGCTGCAGAGGTTGAAGGGGTGGGGTGGGGGGGTCAGCCTGTCAGGGGTGGGGGGTCAGCCTGTCAGGGGTGGGGGGTCAGCCTGTCAGGGGGGGGGGGGGGGGGTCAGCCTGTCAGGGGTGGGGGGTCAGCCTGTCAGGGGGGGGGGGGGGGGGGGGGGGCAGCCTGTCAGGGGGAGGGGGGGTGGGGGGTCAGCCTGTCAGTGCTCAGACCAGAACACCGTACACTGAAGAGGTGCTGTCATCTTCACGACTGTGCGGATGTGTGTGGACCATGTTAAGTCCTTATTAATGTGGAAAATATAGAACGCAACATGCAACAATTTCAAAGAATTTACTGAGTTACAGATGGGAGCCAGGTCCCACCCCACTGGGGAGCCAGGCCCAGCCAATCAGAATTAGTTTTCCCCCACAAAAGGGCTTTATTAGAGACAGACTCATCAGTGGAGGCCCTGGGCTGATGTGGTTACATGTGGTCTGCAGTTGTGAGGCCAGTTGGATGTACTGCCAAATTCTCTAAAACGACATTGGAGGTGGCTTATGGTAGAGAATTTAACATGAAATTATCTGGCAAACAGCTCTGTTGGACATTCCAGCAGTCAGCATGCCAATTGCACGATCCCTCAAAACTTGGAGACATCTGTGGCATTGTGTTGTGTGACAAAACTGCACATTTTAGAGTGGCCCTTTTATTGTCCCCCGGCACAAGGTGCACCTGTGTAATGATCCTGCTGTTTAATCAGCTTCTTGATATGCCACAGAAATGCTCACTAACAGCGATGTAAACACATTTTTTGAGAGAAATTAGCTTGTTTTTGTGCGTATGAAACATGGGACCAACACTTTACATGTTGCGTCTATAATTTTTGTTCAGTATACGTAGGCCTAACAGACTTGTTTTCCCCCCAAAGGCCTAACAGACTTGTTTCCCCCCAAAGGCCTAACAGACTTGTTTCCCCCCCAAAGGCCTAACAGACACATACTCAAACTCGCACACTTTTTGATATCTTAAATAGCCGTAAATAATGGGAGGTCTGAAAGCGTCATCAACATAAAAAGGTAAACAATAGGCCAATAGCAAACGCAGCATACAGCCCGTCACCAACGTTTCAGTCGGGCTCAAAGCACGCCATTCCACGAGAGCAGGACTTATTTTCCGTCTGGAAGCAATGAGCCCCAATCAGTCGTCCATGACAACAACATCATAAACAACAGATCATGAGCTATCTCCAGGCTTTGCTGTGGCGACGGACACCATACTGTTCTGTTCTGGGTTTAATTACTTCAACAATCACAGAATGGTGAGATATCCCATAGGGGAGTTTGGGCTCCTGCAGGTTCCTCTCAACTACACACTGATTAAGACCTGACGAGGGTTGACTGGCAACAGATGCCATCACTCCTCCATGGCTGACTGGCTGACTGGCTGACTGACTGACTGACTGGCTGGCTGATTGACTGGCTGACTGGCTGATTGACTGGCTGACTGGCTGACTGGCTGGATGGCTGGCTGACTGGCTGACTGGCTGACTGGCTGGCTGACTGGCTGACTGGCTGGCTGACTGGCTGACTGACTGGCTGACTGACTGGCTGACTGACTGGCTGACTGGCTGGCTGACTGGCTGGCTGGCTGACTGGCTGACTGGCCGACTCACTGGCTGACTGACCAGGGCCCATAAAGCGTCTGAGTATGAATGCTGATCAGGTCCTTCCTGTCCATTTATCTAAAAGTCAAACCTGATCCTAGATCAGCACTGCTATTCAGAGAGGCATTATGACTACGGGCCCAGACCCATCTGATCCACCCTGGTTGTAGGAGGGTTAACCCTGCAGAATAACAGGGTTGTACTCAGTCTGATCCACCCTGGTTGTAGGAGGGTTAACCCTGCAGAATAACAGGGTTGTATTCAGTCTGATCCACCCTGGTTGTAGGAGGGTTAACCCTGCAGAATAACAGGGTTGTAATTCAGTCTGATCCACCCTGGTTGTAGGAGGGTTAACCCTGCAGAATAACAGGGTTGTAATTCAGTCTGATCCACCCTGGTTGTAGGAGGGTTAACCCTGCAGAATAACAGGGTTGTAATTCAGTCTGATCCACCCTGGTTGTAGGAGGGTTAACCCCTGCAGAATAACAGGGTTGTAATTCAGTCTGATCCACCCTGGTTGTAGGAGGGTTAACCCTGCAGAATAACAGGGTTGTAATTCAGTCTGATAATACAGACACTAGCTGTTTTTATGACGTGCCTCAGATGGACAACAACAGGTAAAACACAAAGCAGACTCCCCTGTTGAGGAATTAGTGTTGTTACCCCTCCCCGCTATCTCCCTCCTCTACCCCCTCCACCAGATGTTGGACCAGCTACCCTCCCCCCTCTCTTCCTCACTTCCTTCCATCCTTCCTTCTCTCCCAGATGTGAGGAGACGAAGCAATATAATGCCCAGCTACCCCCCCCCTCTCTTCCTCACTTCCTTCCATCCTTCCCTCTCTCCTAGATGTGAGGAGAGGCAGCAATAGAATGCCCAGCTACCCCCCCCCCCCTCTTCCTCACTTCCTTCCCTCTCTCCTAGATGTGAGGAGAGGCAGCAATAGAATGCCCAGCTACCCCCCCCCCCCTCTTCCTCACTTCCTTCCCTCTCTCCTAGATGTGAGGAGAGGCAGCAATAGAATGCCCAGCTACCCCCCCCCCCCCCCTCTTCCTCACTTCCTTCCCTCTCTCCTAGATGTGAGGAGAGGAAGTAATAGAATGCCCAGCTACCCTCCCCCCCAGCTGAAAGAGAAGTTAGAAACACACCAGGTTGAGAAAGTGGGCGTGTCAGTGCTTGACAGAGGGAAGGGGTTCTATGTTCCTTTTGACACTGGCAGGAGTGTGTGTGTGTGTGTGTTGGCAGGAAGTGCTGGCTGTTTGTGATTAGGGGGCACGATCCCTCCTTCCCCCCTCGGTCCCCCGCGGTGGCGGAAACCTGATATCTGTGTCTAATAAACCACTAGCAGCACTCTAATAGAGGGTGTGTGTGTGTTGGGGGAGGTGTGTGTGTGTGTGTGTTGGGAGAGGTGTGTGTGTGTGTGTGTTGGGGGAGGTGTGTGTGTGATGGGGGAGGTGTGTGTGTGTGTGGTGGGAGAGGTGTGTGTGTGTGTGTTGGGGGAGGTGTGTGTGTGTGTGGAGGGGGTTAGACTGACAATTGTTTCTCATCTTCAAATAGACCTGTGGTGGGTGGAGAATGGCTTAGTGCTTGTTTGAGAGTGTGTGTGATAGTGTGTGTGTTGCGTCACTGTGTGTGTGTGTTTGTTTGCGTGTGTCAGGTCTCTTCTGCTCGTTCAGTCAGAACCCATTGGCACCAGCAGAGATGACAGGGCTCCACATGTGCAATCATTACCCTGGCTCTAACACCAGCCCCTCCCCACACACACACACGCAAACACACGCACACGCACACACACAATCTTCTCTCACTGAGCTCCATGTCAGACCCAAAAGACAGAAGGAAACAGACTCCCAGTTGGTTCCCCTTTTAAGGCAACACGCCAGTCTAACGCCAGTCTAATGCCAGTCTAACGCCAGTCTAACGCCAGTCTAATGCCAGTCTAATGCCAGTCTAATGCCAGTCTAATGCCAGTCTAACGCCAGTCTAATGCCAGTCTAATACCAGTCTAACGCCAGTCTAATGCCAGTCTAATGCCAGTCTAACGCCAGTCTAACGCCAGTCTAATGCCAGTCTAATGCCAGTCTAATGCCAGTCTAACGCCAGTCTAACGCCAGTCTAATGCCAGTCTAATGCCAGTCTAACGCCAGTCTAATGCCAGTCTAATGCCAGTCTAACGCCAGTCTAACGCCAGTCTAACGCCAGTCTAATGCCAGTCTAATGCCAGTCTAACGCCAGTCTAATGCCAGTCTAATGCCAGTCTAACGCCAGTCTAACACCAAAAGACAGAAGGAAACAGACTCCCAGTTGGTTCTCCTTTTAAGGCAACACGCCAGTCTAACGCCAGTCTAATGCCAGTCTAATGCCAGTCTAACGCCAGTCTAACGCCAGTCTAATGCCAGTCTAATGCCAGTCTAACGCCAGTCTAACGCCAGTCTAACGCCAGTCTAACACCAAAAGACAGAAGGAAACAGACTCCCAGTTGGTTCTCCTTTTAAGGCAACACGCCAGTCAAGTCTAACGCCAGTCTAACGCCAGTCTAACGCCAGTCTAATGCCAGTCTAATGCCAGTCTAACGCCAGTCTAACGCCAGTCTAATGCCAGTCTAACGCCAGTCTAACACCAAAAGACAGAAGGAAACAGACTCCCAGTTGGTTCTCCTTTTAAGGCAACACGCCAGTCTAACGCCAGTCTAACACCAGTCTAACACCAGTCTAACACCAGTCTAACGCCAGTCTAACACCAGTCTAACGCCAGTCTAACGCCAGTCTAACACCAGCCTAACACAGACCTCAGTTTGTCAACACACCAGTCTAACACCAGTCTAACACCAGTCTAACACAGACCTCAGCGTGTCAACACACCAGTCTAACACCAGTCTAACGGCAGTCTAACACAGACCTCATCAGTGTGTCAAAACACCAGTCTAACGCCAGTCTAACACAGACCTCATCAGTGTGTCAACACACCAGTCTAACACAGACCTCAGCGTGTCAACACACCAGTCTAACACCAGTCTAACGCCAGTCTAACACAGACCTCATCAGTGTGTCAACACACCAGTCTAACACAGACCTCATCAGTGTGTCAACACACCAGTCTAACACAGACCTCATCAGTGTGTCAACACACCAGTCTAACACAGACCTCATCAGTGTGTCAACACACCAGTCTAACACAGACCTCATCAGTGTGTCAACAGCAGCACTGTGTTGAATGGCAGCAGGAACAGCCCCCTGCTCCAATATGACTGGAAACACCACAATCAGGAGGTCTTCTTTGGTCCCGTGGCTTTGACCCGTGGCTTTCCCACCCGACCCAACATGCATAAATACAGGTTTTTTAATAGGAGACCAGTTCTGAATGGACCAGAGGACAGTCGAGCTGTTCTGAAAAGGCCCGTGGAAAAACAGACCCATAACAGGCCCGTGCTGGTTGGGATCAGCGAGTGAAAGCAACCTCCCACTGGGCGGTGGCATCAGGGCATTGGATATAGGCCTAGAAGACACTGTCCAATATATTTCTAATTTAAAGGTATAGGAGCTCAGGCCTCAGAGAGACAGAGACAGATAGAGATGCAGGAACCGTGTTCCTAACACCGACATGATTTTATTTCTACTTGGCTACAATCTACTTCTACAGATCATTTTTTATTTTTGTTCGATTATAAAGGAGTAACACTGGTAGGTGTAAAATATTCTTCCTCACAAAGTTCAACAAAATAGAGACATACAGACAGAGACAGACAGACAGACAGACAGACAGAGAGACAGACAGACAGACAGACAGAGAGACAGACAGACAGACAGACAGACAGACAGACAGACAGACAGACAGACAGACAGACAGACAGACAGACAGACAGACAGACAGACTGACAACCAAGGCGAAGCAGACAGGCAGACAGACAGACAGACAGACAGACAGACAGACAACCAAGGCGAAGCAGACAGGCAGACAGACAGACAGACAGACAGACAGACAACCAAGGCGAAGCAGACAGACAGACAGACAGACAGACAGACAGACTGACAACCAAGGCGAAGCAGACAGGCAGACAGACAGACAGACAGACAGACTGACAACCAAGGCGAAGCAGACAGGCAGACAGACAGACAGACAGACAGACAGACAGGCAGACAGACAGGCAGACAACCAAGGCGAAGCAGACAGGCAGACAGACAGACAGACAGACAGACAGACAGGCAGACAGACAGACAGACTGACAACCAAGGCGAAGCAGACAGGCAGACAGACAGACAGACAGACAGACAGGCAGACAGACAGACAGGCAGACAACCAAGGCGAAGCAGACAGACAGACAAACACAGACAGACAGACAGAGTGTAAATCTACTGCAGGTGATGTCGTCAGACCGGAGTGACCGTACATGAATGAGTACAGGATGATTATTCCTCAAATGGTGTGTGTGTCCACACGGGGGGGGGGGGGGGGGGGGGGGGGGGGGGTAACCCTAGCCAGTTAAAACAAGATTATCCCTTCGTGGACATGTTACCGTGGTCTGGACCGGTAACTATACCCTGGTAGACTGGTCTGGTGTACTATACCCTGGTAGACTGGTCTGGTAGCTATACCCTGGTAGACTGGTCTAGTAGCTATACCCTGGTAGACTGGTCTAGTAGCTATACCCTGGTAGACTGGTCTGGTAACTATACCCTGGTAACTATACCCTGGTAGACTGGTCTGGTAACTATACCCTGGTAACTATACCCTGGTAGACTGGTCTGGTAACTATACCCTGGTAGACTGGTCTGGTAACTATACCCTGGTAGACTGGTCTGGTAGCTATACCCTGGTAGACTGGTCTAGTAGCTATACCCTGGTAGACTGGTCTAGTAGCTATACCCTGGTAGACTGGTCTGGTAACTATACCCTGGTAACTATACCCTGGTAGACTGGTCTGGTAACTATACCCTGGTAACTATACCCTGGTAGACTGGTCTGGTAACTATACCCTGGTAGACTGGTCTGGTAACTATACCCTGGTAGACTGGTCTGGTAGCTATACCCTGGTAGACTGGTCTGGTAGCTATATCCTGGTAGACTGGTCTGGTAGCTATACCCTGGTAGACTGGTCTAGTAGCTATACCCTGGTAGACTGGTCTAGTAGCTATACCCTGGTAGCTATACCCTAGTAGACTGGTCTGGTAGCTATACCCTGGTAGACTGGTCTGGTAGCTAGCTATACCCTGGTAGACTGGTCTGGTAGCTATACCCTGGTAGACTGGTCTGGTAGCTATACCCTGGTAACTATACCCTGGTAGAATGGTCTGGTAGCTATACCCTCTTAATCATTAGGATCTAAAAGGCAAAACTGATCCCAGATCAGCATTCCTACATATAGACACTGTTCACCAGGTTCTCTAGACGACAGCAGAAGGTGTGTTGGTAGCTGGTAGCTACATATAGACACTGTTCACCAGGTTCTCTAGACGACAGCAGAAGATGTGTTGGTAGCTGGTAGCTACATATAGACACTGTTCACCAGGTTCTCTAGACGACAGCAGAAGGTGTGTTGGTAGCTGGTAGCTACATATAGACACTGTTCACCAGGTTCTCTAGACGACAGCAGAAGGTGTGTTGGTAGCTGGTGGCTGGTAGAGTAGCTGTCTGGTGTGATCCGAGAAGTCAGTGCTCTTCTCTTCTTCTCTGTGACATTTAGGGAGGTTCATTTAACTACACTAACAAGGTAACCGCTGCCTCTCAGCCCCACTAACAACCCTCTCTATCAGCCCCACTAACAACCCTCTCTATCAGCCCCATTAGCAGCTAGTGATAAGAGACGTACAATATGGGAGTCAGCTGACCTGTGAACACACAGAGAGATACGGTCTGAAATGGCACCCTATTCCCTATATAGGGCACTTGTTTTGACCTGGTGCACTATACAGGAAGTAGGATGCCACTTTGGACGCAGGCTGAGACACACATCCAAACCAAGGTGACATGTGACTCCAGCAGAGAGGAGAGAGGCTGGGTGCCCCTCCCTGTTCACCAACAAACCCTTAGTCAGCTCTCAGTTCCCATACAAGGACCACAGGATTAAGAGAGCTGTGTTAGAAAAGGCACAGTGTTAACTCTTCCAGACATAACCTGCTGGTCCCAGATCTGTTTGTTATGTGAACTAGCCTGCTGATCCCAGATCTGTTTGTGTTGTGAACTAGCCTGCTGGTCCCAGATCTGTTTGTGTTGTGAACACAGCCTGCTGATCCCAGATCTGTTTGTGTTGTGAACTAGCCTGCTGGTCCCAGATCTGTTTGTGTTGTGAACACAGCCTGCTGATCCCAGATCTGTTTGTGTTGTGAACTAGCCTGCTGATCCCAGATCTGTTTGTGTTGTGAACACAGCCTGCTGATCCCAGATCTGTTTGTGTTGTGAACTAGCCTGCTGATCCCAGATCTGTTTGTGTTGTGAACACAGCCTGCTGGTCCCAGATCTGTTTGTGCTGTGAACTAGCCTGCTGGTCCCAGATCTGTTTGTGTTGTGAACACAGCCTGCTGGTCCCAGATCTGTTTGTGTTGTGAACACAGCCTGCTGATCCCAGATCTGTTTGTGTTGTGAACACAGCCTGCTGATCCCAGATCTGTTTGTGTTGTGAACACAGCCTGCTGATCCCAGATCTGTTTGTGTTGTGAACTAGCCTGCTGATCCCAGATCTGTTTGTGTTGTGAACACAGCCTGCTGGTCCCAGATCTGTTTGTGTTGTGAACACAGCCTGCTGATCCCAGATCTGTTTGTGTTGTGAACACAGCCTGCTGATCCCAGGTCTGTTTGTGTTGTGTTGACAACTACTATGGACTATCTCACACAACCACCTCCTGCTTTCTTCTCCATCAGCCACATAAGGCCAGGGAGGTTGAAGTACAGACTACACCACTAGAACACAGAACTCTAGAACTAGAACACTAGAACATAACAAATAGAACACCGGAACCCACTGCATCTAGAGGTAGGACAAATGGTGACTACTGAGGAGAGAAGATGATCACATGACAAGCTGTGACTCTGGGATGGTGACAACTGAGAGAGAAGATGATCACATGACAAGCTGTGACTCTGGGATGGTGACAACTGAGAGAGAAGATGATCACATGACAAGCTGTGACTCTGGAATGGTGACTACTGAGGAGAGAAAATGATCACATGACAAGCTGTGACTCTGGGATGGTGACTACTGAGGAGAGAAGATGATCACATGACAAGCTGTGACTCTGGGATGGTGACAACAGAGAGAAGATGATCACATGACAAGCTGTGACTCTGGGATGGTGACAACTGAGAGAGAAGATGATCACATGACAAGCTGTGACTCTGGGATGGTGACTACTGAGAGAGAAGATGATCACATGACAAGCTGTGACACTGGGATGGTGACTACTGAGGAGAGAAGATGATCACATGACAAGCTGTGACTCTGGGATGGTGACAACAGAGAGAAGATGATCACATGACAAGCTGTGACTCTGGGATGGTGACAACTGAGAGAGAAGATGATCACATGACAAGCTGTGACTCTGGGATGGTGACTACTGAGAGAGAAGATGATCACATGACAAGCTGTGACTCTGGGATGGTGACTACTGAGGAGAGAAGATGATCACATGACAAGCTGTGACTCTGGGATGGTGACTACTGAGGAGAGAAGATGATCACATGACAAGCTGTGACTCTGGGATGGTGACTACTGAGGAGAGAAGATGATCACATGACAAGCTGTGACTCTGGGATGGTGACTACTGAGGAGAGAAGATGATCACATGACAAGCTGTGACTCTGGGATGGTGACTACTGAGGAGAGAAGATGATCACATGACAAGCTGTGACTCTGGGATGGTGACTACTGAGGAGAGAAGATGATCACATGACAAGCTGTGACTCTGGGATGGTGACAACAGAGAGAAGATGATCACATGACAAGCTGTGACACTGGGATGGTGACTACTGAGGAGAGAAGATGATCACATGACAAGCTGTGACTCTGGGATGGTGACTACTGAGGAGAGAAGATGATCACATGACAAGCTGTGACTCTGGGATGGTGACTACTGAGGAGAGAAGATGATCACATGACAAGCTGTGACTCTGGGATGGTGACTACTGAGGAGAGAAGATGATCACATGACAAGCTGTGACTCTGGGATGGTGACTATTGAGGAGAGAAGATGATCACATGACAAGCTGTGACTCTGGGATGGTGACTATTGAGGAGAGAAGATGATCACATGACAAGCTGTGACTCTGGGATGGTGACAACTGAGAGAGAAGATGATCACATGACAAGCTGTGACTCTGGGATGGTGACTACTGAGAGAGAAGATGATCACATGACAAGCTGTGACTCTGGGATGGTGACTACTGAGGAGAGAAGATGATCACATGACAAGCTGTGACTCTGGGATGGTGACTACTGAGAGAGAAGATGATCACATGACAAGCTGTGACTCTGGGATGGTGACTACTGAGAGAGAAGATGATCACATGACAAGCTGTGACTCTGGGATGGTGACAACAGAGAGAAGATGATCACATGACAAGCTGTGACTCTGGGATGGTGACTACTGAGGAGAGAAAATGATCACATGACAAGCTGTGACTCTGGGATGGTGACTACTGAGAGAAGATGATCACATGACAAGCTGTGACTCTGGGATGGTGACTACTGAGGAGAGAAGATGATCACATGACAAGCTGTGACTCTGGGATGGTGACTACTGAGAGAGAAGATGATCACATGACAAGCTGTGACTCTGGGATGGTGACTACTGAGAGAGAAGATGATCACATGACAAGCTGTGACTCTGGGATGGTGACTACTGAGGAGAGAAGATGATCACATGACAAGCTGTGACTCTGGGATGGTGACAACAGAGAGAAGATGATCACATGACAAGCTGTGACTCTGGGATGGTGACTACTGAGAGAGAAGATGATCACATGACAAGCTGTGACTCTGGGATGGTGACTACTGAGAGAGAAGATGATCACATGACAAGCTGTGACTCTGGGATGAGGAAGTACTTCAACAAACAGCATAATCATTACCAATATTATTCACTTGCTGTGGTCAGTCATCGACCTGGATAAAGATGGCCTCTAAATCCACAGTGAATCACAACTTCAGTTAGGTAAGTAAAGCATGGTGAAACCAAGCCAGATTCAGTCAGGATCTGGAGGATAAAAGGTGGTTTGCTACGACAACATGAAATGATTTAAAGAAAACAGATGACCTAATCGTCACATGATGACACGTCGTTTGTTTAAGAACAGTCAACCACAAGGAAAGAGTCGGTCTCTCTCTCTCCGTCTCATCCTCTCCCTCCATCTCTCTTTCTCCCTCCCTCTCTCCGTCAAACCTTTCTCCGTCTCTCCCCCTCTCTCTCCGCCTCCCTCCCCCTCTCCGTCTCTCTCCATCTCTCTCTCTCTGTCTCTCCCTCTCTCTCCGTCTCTCCCTCTCTCTCCGTCTCGCTCTCCCTCTCTCGGTCTCCCTCCCTCCCTCTCCGCCTCCCTCCCCCTCCCTCTCTCCCTCTCTCCCCCTCCCTCTCTCCCTCTCTCCCCGTCTCCCTCCCTCTCCGTCTCACTCCCTCTCTCCCCGTCTCACGTTCTCCATCTCTGTCTCCCTCCCTCCCCGTCTCCCTCCCTCTCCACCTCCCTCCCCCTCCCTCCCAGTCTCTCATTCTCCATCTCTGTCTCTCAAGACAAACATTACCTTTGGCTCTCCTCTCCTCCACTGGAGTTCTGCTTCCACTCAACACAAGGTTCTGCACCCCCAAATGACACCCTATTCCCTACATAGTGCACTCCGTTTGATCAAGGCCCAGAGCACTACGGAGGGAATAGGGTGCCATTTGGGGCCCGAAGCAGGACAAGGCCAGCTCAGAGGCTCAGCTCACACCTCTCCAGGCCTCTCCGGGGAGGTTTATCATTTCTCATGTCAGTCCAGGCTGGAGGAATGTGTGGAGAGGATTTAACATGGTACTACTAGTAGTGTGATATCAGTTTTAAAAAGGGATGGAGATGAAACAAGAGGTCACAGAGAAGGAAACCTGTTCAGAGAAGGAACCCGTTCAGAGAAGGAAACCTGTTCAGAGAAGGAAACCTGTTCAGAGAAGGAAAGTGTTCAGAGAAGGAAAGCGTTCAGAGAAGGAAAGCGTTCAGAGAAGGAAAGCGTTCAGAGAAGGAAAGTGTTCAGAGAAGGAACCCGTTCAGAGAAGGAACCCATTCAGAGAAGGAACCCGTTCAGAGAAGGAGACCCGTTCAGAGAAGGAGACCCGTTCAGAGAAGGAGACCCGTTCAGAGAAGGAGACCCGTTCAGAGAAGGAGACCCGTTCAGAGAAGGAACCCGTTCAGAGAAGGAAACCGTTCACCAGGCACCATAGTATTTTTAACTCTATTTATTAACATTTGATCCCCCAAAAATAAGCAATATGAATTTTAAAACCAACAGTTTACAAGGTACTTTTGAACTCTATGGACATTTGGCATTGGATAGTAGGTAGGTATGGACCTGCCTGTTCATTCATATACAGTAGGTGTGGACCTGCCTATTCATTCATATACAGTAGGTATGGACCTGCCTATTCATTCATATACAGTAGGTATGGACCTGCCTGTTCATTCATATACAGTAGGTATGGACCTGCCTATTCATTCATATACAGTAGGTCTGGACCTGACTATTCATTCATATACAGTAGGTATGGACCTGCCTATTCATTCATATACAGTAGGTATGTAAGGACCTGCCTATTCATTCATATACAGTAGGTATGGACCTGCCTATTCATTCATATACAGTAGGTGTGGACCTGCCTATTCATTCATATACAGTAGTTCTCTATTTTAAGCATCCACGTGACAGGCCTATGTGATCAACGGCTAATTGCGCATCACATTTGCAACATTGGTCATGCATGCACAGTGGGGGGAGCTAAATTAGTGGTCTTAATTTTACCTAGCCTACTTTGTTGAAAAATAATCCCCCAGGCCGTCAGTTGGGCACGGCAGGTAGGTACGGCAGACGCCATACCCTAGCTCAAGACCAAACATTTAAAAAGTAGGCTACAAAAAAAAAGTTGTTTAAAATCATTCCAATCCTGATTAAAATACAACGTCTGCTTAGCGTATTGACCCGGCTGGCTTTAGGACCATGCGGAGCGTCGCTCGGAGAGAAGCTGCCGGTCTGCGTGTCGTTCTCTCACTAAGAGAGCAGAGACAAGTGTCAGACAGTTTGCTTTTGCCGGTCAGTCGTTTTGGCAGTGCGCCGTTTGCTTTGAATTTGATGTGGGCATTTGAACTCGTCCTTGTAGGCCTCACTGACAGCTGGTTTATACACCGGCTCCGTTTCACATTGATGTCAGCGTAGGAAACGTGTCCCAATTTGGCTAGCGGAAGATGTACTTTAGGGGAAGCTTATTTTAATTTGTCAAAATTAGCAATAATTACTGGTGCCTATACAAAAATAGATTCACCAGAGAGCATGATTTGACCACAGGGGATCATTAGCTTTTTTTAAAAATGAGCTTTGGATTGTTTTAAGCTGCCATTTGGGGCAGTACACGACGAATAGCCTAGCAAACAGCTGATTGTTTCGTTGCAGCGGTCAGTGAAAAGCTGTTAAAAAATAGTCCTAGGGCTGTCAGAATATTTCAAAAATATAAATTGTAGAAAAAAAACATAATTTAGAAAGAAAAATGGCTACTGCTGAAAAGAGATCACAAATAAAAGACTGTCTCCATTCATCAACTCCTAATTGAGCGAACAGTAGCCCATCGTATTGGTACCGGCTGAGTGCACACATACCCACGGTCTGTCATCGGATCAGTATCACTGGAACGGCGGCTTTTGGACAATAATTCCTACCTCCAGGCTACATGGACGTCATATTTCACCATGTGTATCATATTTCACCACTCGAATCTCTCCTTTTCGTAGGACTAGATTAGATGGCAGAAAAACAGTTGTTTTTACAGATGTTTCCCATGCAGAGAAAGGAGAAGAAACATCTCTGATAAAGCCTACTCTATGTCACTACTGGCTCAGGCATGCATTGTTCAGAACTGTCCGTTTTGCTAATATTTAGCCTAAGTTATGACTATGCGATCTACTCATCACATTAGGACTTAGTAGCCTATCTTACATTAGTCTTCAAATGGGATGATCGATGCACGCAATAACCTCTGTTATAAAAAGGGTGACATTTGATGGTGAACAAATAGTTTGAAAGTCAGGCGTCACCTATGGATGACGTCATCAGAGGTCGTCCTTGTTGTGACTTGATAGCGTGTATTATGCATCACGTTGCACTGTGCGCGCCGTTCCACCATGTAAATGAGTACATTTATGATGACTTTGAGTTGTGGTTGACATTGTATATGCCGTTCCGCAGACCAGTAGCCTAGGAGTAGCCTAGAAGTAGTTTAGGAGTAGTTTAGGAGTAGCTACAGTAGTTTAGGAGTACCCTACAGTAGGCTAGGAGTAGTCACATTAGCCTAGGAGTAGCCTAGGAGTAGTTTAGGAGTAGCCTAGGAGTAGCTACAGTAGCCTAGGAGTAGCCTACAGTAGCCTAGGAGTAGTCACAGTAGCCTAGGAGTAGTTACAGTAGCCTAGGAGTAGTCACAGTAGCCTAGGTGTATTCACCAGTAGCCTAGGAGTAGCCATCAGTAGCCTAGGAGTAGTCACCAGTAGCCTAGGAGTAGCTACAGTAGCCTAGAAGTAGTTTAGGAGTAGCTACAGTAGTTTAGGAGTAGCTACAGTAGAATAGGAGTAGCCTACAGTAGTTTAGGAGTAGCCTAGGAGTAGCTACAGTAACCTAGGAGTAGCTACAATAGCCTAGGAGTAGCCTACAGTAGCCTAGGAGTAGCTACAATAGCCTAGGAGTAGCTACAATAGCCTAGGAGTAGCTACAATAGCCTAGGAGTAGCTACAATAGCCTAAAAGTAGCTACAATAGCCTAGGAGTAGCTACAATAGCCTAGGAGTAGCACAATAGCCTAGGAGTAGCTACAATAGCCTAAAAGTAGCTACAATAGCCTAGGAGTAGCTACAATAGCCTAGGAGTAGCTACAATAGCCTAGGAGTAGCTACAATAGCCTAGGAGTAGCTACAGTAGCTTAGGAGTAGACAATTGGCTGTGGTGCTGAAATGTGGATACGAGGGCACCATTACAAGCGGCACCCAGCCCATCAATCAGGAGAATATCACATTTTATTTCCATGTCCACCAGCTTTGTACAGTTTCTGCAAATCTGCATCTAGCTATTCATTACAGTAGCTATCTACAGTTTCTGTAAATCAACTTATCTGCATCTAGTTATTCATTACAATAGCTATCTAGCTAGCTAACGGGGGCTTTATTTTTTTTATTTTTTTTAGAAACAGTCAACGTTTTAAGAGGGGGAAAATGCACGTACCTAAAGCTCCGGTGCCCAAGTGGTCCCCAACATCCCCTGATCAATCCATCCCTGCCTCTCATATCTCACATTACAAAACGACTCGACATTATCCATGACATCACAGCGGTGAATAGGTCTATAGGTCTATAAATGTACCTTGCAAATCACCTTGTCGTCTATTTATCACTATGGACATCGGCATCTGTACATGATCTAAAAACGTGGTGACGCGTCATTGGACTATTGTGTCCCAACATTTTGTTGGAAAATAATTCCATAGGATAGCTACATTATGTATAAAAAATTGCTGAACATTGCGCACACAATGTTTACAATGTTAGTTTACTGGTTAGTTTACAATGTTAGTTGGTTAGTTCACAATGTTTACAATGTTAGTTCACTGGTCCCCCCCCCTCCAGTGATGTCACAGAGCAATTGATAGAAATCCAACTGTTTTTCAGAGCGTCTCTGAAAAACACACATTAAAAATGTAAATGATATTACTATTGGTTGTGAATATGCTACTGGGTGGTTAGTGAGTTGTTTTGTAACAGTAGTTTGTCCTGTTAAAAGGGGTGTACATGAAACATTTTAAGTCCTCTTTAATGTTTCTGCTCTATAACATGATAACAACAACAAGTCCACTGTGTCCCACTCTATAGGGAATAGCCTTCCATTTAGGAGCGCATTCTCACCCCACACATCTGGAATGGATGTTTCTCCCTGCTGTCCCTGTGTTTCAGAGGGGGAGGAAAGAAGTAGGGAGGGAAGGATGGGATGGAAGGAAGGAAGGAGGGATGGGATGGAAGGAGGGAGAGAAGGAAGGAAGGAAGGAAGAAGGGAGAGAAGGAAGGAGGGATGGGAAGGAAGGAGGGAGAGAAGGAAGGAGGGATGGGAAGGAAGGAGGAAGAGAAGGAAGGAAGGAGAAGGAAGGAGAGAAGAGAAGGAAGGAGGGGTGGGATGGAAGGAGGGAGAGAAGGAAGGAAGGAGGGAGAGAAGGAAGGAAGGAAGGAGGAAATTAGGGAAGGAAGGAAGAAATTAGGGAAGGAGGGGAGGAGATGGATGGGGCTGAATTAAGACAGGAGGAGTTTCTACAATCTCTTTCTAGTCTTCAGGATAAACATATATATTTTTCTAGGAGTTAGTTTATGAGCTAGAAGTACAAAGGGCTTGAGTGAATTAGCTGCTTCATAAAACCATAGGACTGCTGAGACAAATGTGCTGCTTCATAAAACCATAGGACTGCTGAGGCAAATGTATCACCAACCTACACGCCTTCCCACCTACACGCCTTCCCACCTACACGCCTCCCCCACCTACACGCCTTCCCCCACCTACACGCCTTCCCCCACCTACACGCCTCCCCCACCTACACGCCTCCCCCACCTACACGCCTCCCCCACCTACACGCCTCCCCCACCTACACCTCTCCCCACCTACACGCCTCCCCATCTACACGCCTCCCCATCTAAGAGCCAAAGCCTAGATTTAGATATACGTGAGAAACAACGAATGTTGCACAGAACTTCTATTGAGACCAATGCAGTCCTTTGTAGCTCAGTTGGTACAGCATGGTGCTGGTAACTCCAGGGTAGTGGGATTGATCAGTTGGTACAGCATGGTGCTGGTAATGCCAAGGTAGTGGGATTGATCAGTTGGTACAGCATGGTGCTGGTAATGCCAAGGTAGTGGGATTGATCAGTTGGTATAGCATGGTGCTGGTAACTCCAGGGTAGTGGGATTGATCAGTTGGTACAGCATGGTGCTGGGAACTCCAGGGTAGTGGGATTGATCAGTTGGTACAGCATGGTGCTGGGAACTCCAGGGTAGTGGGATTGATCAGTTGGTACAGCATGGTGCTGGTAACTCCAGGGTAGTGGGATTGATCCATGGGACCACCTATACGTAAAATGTATCCTAGACCAGCACTCCTATCGAGATGCTTTATAAAAATTCAGGCACCAAAGCACTTTGCCGTTCCAATTTCCTGTGAATTGACATGTTGGGGGGTGAGGTTTCAAATCGCTGCCTCGCTGTCCTACGATAACATCACCACTTGAACCCCACTCGTATCTCTGAACAGAAATCCTGCATGAAAACGGCACCCTATTCCCTGTTTAGGGCACTCCTTTTGAGCAGGGTCCATTGGGTAGGGACTGTAGGGAATAGGCAGGCTGCCGTTTGGGACGCAGCCTTGTGTTGCTCTATTCCAGCCTGAGTCATCTGTATCTGATCCACCCCCCTCGCCTCATTCCTCCTATCTATTCACACAGAAAACCATACAGACACCGATGCATTGTGGGTCGTTGGTATGGAGGTTTGAGAGGTTCAGGACTGATTATCTGAATGACGTGAATGAAGCCTTTTGTAGGTGGGCCTTAAAAAAAACACACAACCACACACACACACACACACACACACACACAGAGAGAGAGAGGGGAGTTATTTAAATGCTAAACACTCTCTCCCTTTCCAATCAGTCTCTGATCTCAAGTGCTGCTGGGTAGAAATAGCCAGGCACTTGAACAGTATGATCGACTGAAATGACCATATCGGAGAAGGACACACACTGCATTTACCAGTCTAAACCCCCACCATGTTTTTAGGTGATCACCATTTACCAGTCTAAACCATCATCATGTTTTTAGGTGATCACCATTTACCAGTCTAAACCCCCGCCATGTATTTAGGTGATCAACATTTACCAGTCTAAACCATCATCATGTTTTTAGGTGATCACCATTTACCAGTCTAAACCCCCACCATGTTTTTAGGTGATCACCATTTACCAGTCTAAACCACCACCATGTTTTTAGGTGAACACCATTTACCAGTCTAAACCATCATCATGTTTTTAGGTGATCACCATTTACCAGTCTAAACCACCACCAAATCCCACTTCCTAGTTACCAGGATTAGCAACCAACAGCGATGACTAGCGTGTAACTTAAGACCCCGGAGGTAAGAAATCTCCCAATTCAGAAGATGCTTGGTAACAATGGAGAACTGTATTGTAATTGTAATAGTTGAAGAGCAGAGAACTGTGTTGTGATGTCATAGTTGAAGAGCAGAGAACTGTGTTGTGATGTCATAGTTGAAGAGCAGAGAACTGTGTTGTGATGTAACAGTTGAAGAGCAGAGAACTGTGTTGTGATGTAACAGTTGAAGAGCAGAGAACTGTGTTGTGATGTAACAGATGAAGAGCAGAGAACTGTGTTGTGATGTAACAGTTGAAGAGCAGAGAACTGTGTTGTGATGTCATAGCTGAAGAGCAGAGAACTGTGTTGTGATGTAACAGATGAAGAGCAGAGAACTGTGTTGTGATGTAACAGTTGAAGAGCAGAGAACTGTGTTGTGATGTAACAGATGAAGAGCAGAGAACTGTGTTGTGATGTCATAGTTGAAGAGCAGAGAACTGTGTTGTGATGTAACAGATGAAGAGCAGAGAACTGTGTTGTGATGTAACAGTTGAAGAGCAGAGAACTGTGTTGTGATGTAACAGTTGAAGAGCAGAGAACTGTGTTGTGATGTCATAGTTGAAGAGCAGAGAACTGTGTTGTGATGTAACAGTTGAAGAGCAGAGAACTGTGTTGTGATGTAACAGATGAAGAGCAGAGAACTGTGTTGTGATGTAATAGCTGAAGAGCAGAGAACTGTGTTGTGATGTAACAGTTGAAGAGCAGAGAACTGTGTTGTGATGTCATAGCTGAAGAGCAGAGAACTGTGTTGTGATGTAACAGTTGAAGAGCAGAGAACTGTGTTGTGATGTCATAGCTGAAGAGCAGAGAACTGTGTTGTGATGTCATAGCTGAAGAGCAGAGAACTGTGTTGTGATGTCATAGCTGAAGAGCAGAGAACTGTGTTGTGATGTAACAGTTGAAGAGCAGAGAACTGTGTTGTGATGTAACAGTTGAAGAGCAGAGAACTGTGTTGTGATGTAACAGTTGAAGAGCAGAGAACTGTGTTGTGATGTAACAGTTGAAGAGCAGAGAACTGTGTTGTGATGTAACAGTTGAAGAGCAGAGAACTGTGTTGTGATGTAACAGTTGAAGAGCAGAGAACTGTGTAGTGTTGTTGAAAGAGATGTTTGGATCAAGATGAAGGCCGTGGACCGCCACCTGTTCATCACTTCTATCGGAGTGACCTTGATCCTTCTAGCTCCCTCTCTGCTCAGTGTGAAATAAAGGCTCATTAAATGATACTGTAAAAGGTCAAGGTTTGATCAATGTGTCATGCCCGGTGTGTTAAAATATATCACCACACACACACACACACGATAAGGCTGACAGTTACATAACTCAATGCAGGATCTCTTCAATCTTCAACTACAGTGTTCCACATCCTGCCTCAATTAGAGAAACATCCTTCTCAGAGTCCGACACAAGTACTCCAATTGTTTGTGTTACATTAACCCTGGCAGCATTCACCCCGGCCGCATTCACCCCGGCCGCATTAACCCCGGCCGCATTAACCCCGGCCGCATTAACCCCGGCAACAGTAACCCCGGCAACAGTAACCCCGGCAACAGTAACCCTGGCAACAGCCTGTACAATACAACACAGAGATGCCAACCAACTACCACCAACGCTGTTCTAGTCCTCCATGCAGACATGACTTTACACACCCTGGACCCTCCGAGACTCTACACACCCTGGACCCTCCGACACTCTACACACCCTGGACCCTCCGACACTCTACACACCCTGGACCCTCTACACACCCTGGACCCTCTACACACCCTGGACCCTCTACACACCCTGGACCCTCTACACACCCTGGACCCTCTACACACCCTGGACACTCTACACACCCTGGACACTCTACACACCCTGGACACTCTACACACCCTGGACACTCTACACACCCTGGACACTCTACACACCCTGGACACTCTACACACCCTGGACACTCTACACACCCTGGACACTCTACACACCCTGGACACTCTACACACCCTGGACACTCTACACACCCTGGACACTCTACACACCCTGGACACTCTACACACCCTGGACACTCTACACACCCTGGACACTCTACACACCCTGGACACTCTACACACCCTGGACACTCTACACACCCTGGACACTCTACACACCCTGGACCCTCCGACACTCTACACACCCTGGACCCTCCGACACTCTACACACCCTGGACCCTCTACACACCCTGGACCCTCCGACACTCTACACACCCTGGACCCTCCGACACTCTACACACCCTGGACCCTCCGACACTCTACACACCCTGGACCCTCTACACACCCTGGACCCTCCGACACTCTACACACCCTGGACCCTCCGACACTCTACACACCCTGGACCCTCTACACACCCTGGACCCTCCGACACTCTACACACCCTGGACCCTCCGACACTCTACACACCCTGGACCCTCTACACACCCTGGACCCTCCGACACTCTACACACCCTGGACCCTCCGACACTCTACACACCCTGGACCCTCCGACACTCTACACACCCTGGACCCTCCGACACTCTACACACCCTGGACCCTCCAACACTTTACAGGACACCTCTGTATTCTGCAATAAATTCCTCAGCTTAAACAATAACAGTAACGCTGTAATGCCCGGGAGATGACAGTAACCTTGTGACACACAGCTGGTAGGGACACACATTATTGAGAAAGAGCCATAGAAGAGACAGAAATGTAATTATTGTGTTAAATGTGTAAAATGATTGAGGTAAAAATGCCTTTAAACAGAGCAAAGTTCATGTCACTTTACCTAAAGGGGTTATAAAGGCCTTATTAAGGGGTTAAACAGGCCTTATTAAGGGGTTATAAAGGCCTTATTAAGGGGTTAAACAGGCCTTATTAAGGGGTTATAAAGGCCTTATTAAGGGGTTATAAAGGCCTTATTAAGGGGTTAAACAGGCCTTATTAAGGGGTTAAACAGGCCTTATTAAGGGGTTAAACAGGCCTTCTTAAGGGGTTAAACAGGCCTTATTAAGGGGTTAAACAGGCCTTATTAAGGGGTTAAACAGGCCTTATTAAGGGGTTATAAAGGCCTTATTAAGGGGTTATAAAGGCCTTATTAAGGGGTTATAAAGGCCTTATTAAGGGGTTAAACAGGCCTTATTAAGGGGTTAAACAGGCCTTATTAAGGGGTTAAACAGGCCTTATTAAGGGGTTAAACAGGCCTTATTAAGGGGTTATAGAGGACTTATAAAGGGGTTATTGAGCCGTCATATAAGTTACAGTACCTTCATAAAGTATTCACACCCCTTGATTGTTGTCATACTTTGTTGTGTTACTGCTTGAAATTCAAATGGATTTAATTTTGAGATTTTGTGTCACTGGTCTACACACACAATACCCCATAAATGTCAAAGTGGAATTATGTTTATAGACATTTTTACAAATGAATAAATAATAAAAAGCTAACAAAAAAGAGAGAGAGAGACGTGAATAGCAGACAACCTGAGCTCATCAGACATGTCTCACACCACTGACGGAGAACAATGATGAACAACAGAGGAGCTCAGAGAATTGGGCTGCTGACAGACTGTACTGAGATACAAGGCCTAGGTAGGCCTGGCTACAACAGGCTGCTGACAGGCTGTACTGAGATACAAGGCCTAGTTAGGCCTGCCTACAACAGGCTGCTGACAGGCTGTACTGAGATACAAGGCCTAGTTAGGCCTGGCTACAACAGACTGCTGACAGACAGATTGTACTGAGATACTAGGAATAGACAGGCCAGGCTACAACAGACTGCTGACAGACAGATTGTACTGAGATACTAGGAATAGACAGGCCAGGCTACAACAGACTGCTGACAGACAGATTGTACTGAGATACTAGGAAGAGACAGGCCAGACTACAACAGACTGCATTAGCTATAACATCACAACCTGGCATCTTTCCTCACAAGCCCCCCTCTGCCTGTCAGATGTTTATGCCATCTTGACAGCCTCAGGAGGAAACTATTGCCATTAAAGGTTGGTTAGAAAATGTATAGCAGCATAATTTTATTCACAAGCTAAGATAGCTGCTAGCATTTAGCCACCCAGGAGCACAATGCCATTTACTAGCTAGATGTTAACTGCTAGCATTTAGCCACCCAGGAGCACAATGTCATTTACTAGCTAGATGTTAACTGCTAGCATTTAGCCACCCAGGAGAACAATGTCATTTACTAGCTAGATGTTAACTGCTAGCATTTAACCACCCAGGAGCACAATGTCATTTACTAGCTAGATGTTAACTGCTAGCATTTAGCCACCCAGGAGCACAATGTCATTTACTAGCTAGATGTTAACTGCTAGCCTGAAACACAATGCCAATCACTAGCTAGCTGCAAGCATAGCAGCATGTAGCCACCCTGGGGAGCAGCTCTGGTTTCATGGATGCGGAGAGGTCGGGCAGGCAGAGGAAGAAGGGGAAACGTCAGAGGGCCACCATGTTTAACAAGACACTTTGGCCTAAAGGAAAAGTGGGCCAACTGGTGGTAGTGGAGGGAGGAGGACACCACTTCCCAGAAATGACCAGGAGGATTTACCAACAGCCGTACAGTCAGGCTGCATCATCAATGGTCATGTCACAGCCCCCGCCCCTAGCTTGAGTCCATCTCAACTTGGAGCCCTGGTTGAGAGAGAGAACCATTCCTGGACATGGCCTTGCATCGATATCAGGAGGGAAGCCGTTAGTGTCCTGGGTCCCTGGTTGAGAGAGAGAACCATTCCTGGACATGGCCTTGCATCGATATCAGGAGGGAAGCCGTTAGTGTCCTGGGTCCCTGGTTGAGAGAGAGAACCATTCCTGGACATGGCCTTGCATCGATATCAGGAGGGAAGCCGTTAGTGTCCTGGGTCCCTGATTGAGAGAGAGAACCATTCCTGCATCTGTGACTCCTCACATCCTCTCTCGTCATCTCCTTCTCAACCAGTGGAGACCTTCCTCCTCAGTGAATTTCATTTTATTTTTTAAATAGTGAAACAAACAAAAAAGTTATCCTTTTTAGATAAAACGATACTAAATATATTCACGTCACCAAATAATTGAACCACTGTAGGTTGTAGCAACCTCATGATGGGTACAGGGAAAATGAGACTATCGTGTAGTAGACTAAAAACCTATGGGATGTTGCATTGAACTGGGTGAATGGAATAGGACTGTAATCCAATATGCTGTAATAGAAATAAGGCCGTGCTCATAGAAAAATAGTAATAATCCTCCCTCGTCTTAAAACCCCACTGACCGCCACTGTTCTCAACCCCACTGACCGCCACTGTTCTCAACCCCACTGACCGCCACTGTTCTCAACCCCACTGACCGCCACTGTTCTCAACCCCACTGACCGCCACTGTTCTCAACCCCACTGACCGCCACTGTTCTCAACCCCACTGACCGCCACTGTTCTCAACCCCACTGACCGCCACTGTTCTCAACCCCACTGACCGCCACTGTTCTCAACCCCACTGACCGCCACTGTTCTCAACCCCACTGACCGCCACTGTTCTCGACCCCACTTCCTCTCTAATGGGAAGGAGGCGAGGAAATAGGACGCAAGGAAATAGGACGCAAGGATTGAAAGGAGAGTTGATTTGAGAGATAGAGCCTCAGGTGAGCCAGCGGAGTAGTCTGCTATGAGGTCTCTCCATAAAAATAGAATAATTAGAATAAAAAATTTAAAAATCCCATTCAAGTCAAATGGGCCTGTGATAGGTGGACCGGCGGCCATATTGAGTGTGCCCATAGGAGGAAGTCATTCTATGTCTATGGTTCTCTCTGTCCTGACGGACCAGTCCAGACGTCTCTATGGGAGGTATCACCACCAGTCAATAAGTCAGTCAGTCAGTCAGTCAGACAGGCAGTCAATAAATCAGTCAGTCATTTTCTCTATCTGACAGCCAGATTAACACCATACTGCTCTGCATTAAGGCTATACTCCCTCAGGACCATTTCCTTCCCAACACTGGCTGACTGGCTGACTGGCTGGCTGGCTGGCTGGCTGGCTGGTTGGCTGGCTGGCTGACTGGCTGTGTGCTCTGCGACATCCTAATACACTAATACACCTCACTGCAAACATTCAGCTGCCAATACGCTGCTTAGCACAATCAGACAGGAGACAACCGACACTACTCTACGTTCCAAATGGCACCCTATTCCCCCATAGGGCCCTGGTCTAAAGTAGTGCACTACCCCATAGGGCCCTGGTTAAAAGTAGTGCACTACATAGGGAATAGGGTGTCATTTGAGAAGTAGACGAGATGTCAAGACTCCTTAGGCTAACGGACATCTCTGGACTAACAAAGCCAGCATCGGAGGATCAGACTGAATAGCAGTTAATACAACGACTCTTGGTGTTAGGTTAGGTTATCAAATCACATTTTATTTATCACATGTGCCAAATACAACAGGTGTAGGTAGACCTTACCGTGAAATAACCCACAATGCAGTGTTTTGAAAATATTTACTAAATAAACTAACACAATAAAATCACAATAATGAAGCATATATATATATATATGGGTGTACCGGTACCGAGTCAATGTGGGGGGTACAGGTTAGTCAAGGTAATTGGAGGTAATATGTTCATTTGTATTTTAATTTAACCTTTATTTTAACTAGGCAAGTCAGTTAAAGAACAAATTCTTATTTACAATGACGGCCTCCCAAAAGACAAAAAGGACTTCTGTGGGGACGGGGACCAACACTATAAATATAGGACAGGACACACATCACGACAAGAGATACAACACTACAAATATAGGACAGGACACACATCACGACAAGAGATACAACACTACAAATATAGGACAGGACACACATCACGACAAGAGATACAACACTACAAATATAGGACAGGACACACATCACGACAAGAGATACAACACTACAAATATAGGACAGGACACACATCACGACAAGAGATACAACACTATAAATATTGGACAGGACACACATCATGACAAGAGACACAACACTACAGAAAGACAGGCCTAAGACAACAACACAGCATGGCAGCAACACAGCATGGCAGCAACACATAACACACATCACGACAAGAGATACAACACTACAGAAAGACAGGCCTAAGACAACAACACAGCATGGCAGCAACACATGACAACACAGCATGGTAGCAACACATGACAACACAGCATGGCAGCAACACATGACAACACAGCATGACAAGAGATACAACACTACAGAAAGACAGGCCTAAGACAACAACACAGCATGGCAGCAACACATGACAACACAGCATGGTAGCAACACATGACAACACAGCATGGCAGCAACACATGACAACACAGCATGACAAGAGATACAACACTACAGAAAGACAGGCCTAAGACAACAACACAGCATGGCAGCAACACATGACAACACAGCATGGTAGCAACACACGACAACACAGCATGGCAGCAACACACGACAACACAGCATGGTAGCAACACACGACAACACAGCATGGCAGCAACACACGACAACACAGCATGGCAGCAACACACGACAACACAGCATGGCAGCAACACACGACAACACAGCATGGCAGCAACACACGACAACACAGCATGGCAGCAACACACGACAACACAGCATGGCAGCAACACACGACAACACAGCATGGCAGCAACACACGACAACACAGCATGGCAGCAACACACGACAACACAGCATGGCAGCAACACACGACAACACAGGATGGTAGCAACACACGACAACACAGGATGGTAGCAACACACGACAACACAGGATGGTAGCAACACATGACAACACAGGATGGTAGCAACACATGACAACACAGGATGGTAGCAACACATGACAACACAGGATGGTAGCAACACATGACAACACAGGATGGTAGCAACACATGACAACACAGGATGGTAGCAACACATGACAACACAGGATGGTAGCAACACATGACAACACAGCATGGCAGCAACACATGACAACACAGGATGGTAGCAACACATGACAACACAGCATGGCAACAACACATAACAACACAGCATGGCAGCAACACATAACAACACAGCATGGCAGCAATACAACATGACAACACAGCATGGCAGCAACACATAACACAGCAGGGTAGCAACACATAACATAGCAGGGTAGCAACACATAACACAGCAGGGTAGCAACACATAACATAGCAGGGTAGCAACACAACACAGCATGGCAGCAACACATAACACAGCAGGGTAGCAACACATAACATAGCAGGGTAGCAACACATAACACAGCATGGCAGCAACACATAACACAGCAGGGTAGCAACACATAACATAGCAGGGTAGCAACACATAACACAGCATGACAGCAACACATGACAACACAGCATGGCAGCAACACATAGCAACACAGCATGGCAGCAACACATGACAACACCGCATGGCAGCAACACATGACAACACAGCATGGCAGCAACACATAACACAGCATGGCAGCAACACATGACAACACAGCATGGCAGCAACACATGACAACACAGCATGGCAGCAACACATAACAACACAGCATGGCAGCAACACATAACAACACAGCAGGGTAGCAACACATAACAACACAGCATGACAGCAACACATAACAACACAGCATGGCAGCAACACATAACAACACAGCATGGCAGCAACACATGACAACACAACATGGCAGCAACACATGACAACACATAGCACCACTGTGTGATAGCACCACTGTCTGATAGCACCACTGTCTGATAGCACCACTGTCCGATAGCACCACTGTCTGATTGCACCACTGTCCGATAGCACCACTGTCTGATTGCACCACTGTCCGATAGCACCACTGTCCGATTGCACCACTGTCCGATAGCACCACTGCCTGATTGCACCACTGCCTGATTGCACCACTGCCTGATAGCACCACTGTCTGATAGCACCACTGTCTGATAGCACCACTGTCTGATAGCACCACTGTCTGATAGCACCACTGTCTGATTGCACCACTGCCTGATAGCACCACTGTCTGATAGCACCACTGTCCGATAGCACCACTGCCCGATAGCACCACTGTCCGATAGCACCACTGTCCGATAGCACCACTGTCCGATAGCACCACTGTCCGATAGCACCACTGTCTGATAGCACCACTGTCTGATAGCACCACTGTCCGATAGCACCACTGTCCGATAGCACCACTGCCCGATAGCACCACTGTCCGATAGCACCACTGTCCGATAGCACCACTGTCCGATAGCACCACTGTCCGATAGCACCACTGTCCGATAGCACCACTGTCCGATAGCACCACTGTCCGATAGCACCACTGCCCGATAGCACCACTGTCTGATAGCACCACTGTCCGATAGCACCACTGTCCGATAGCACCACTGTCCGATAGCACCACTGTCCGATAGCACCACTGTCTGATAGCACCACTGTCCGATAGCACCACTGTCCGATAGCACCACTGTCTGATAGCACCACTGTCTGATAGCACCACTGTCCGATAGCACCACTGTCCGATAGCACCACTGTCCGATAGCACCACTGCCCGATAGCACCACTGTCTGATTGCACCACTGTCTGATAGCACCACTGTCCGATAGCACCACTGTCCGATAGCACCACTGTCTGATAGCACCACTGTCTGATAGCACCACTGCCTGATAGCACCACTTGAGGAAAAACGGCAGAGTACATCAGCCTGGCTGTCTATCACAACAAACGGAACCTGGAAGGGAACCAGGGGCTTGTCTGACTGAATGGCAACCTATTCCCTCGATAGTGTAGTGGTCCCTGGTCAAAAGTAGTGGGGTATAATATGGAATAGGGTTCTATTTGGGATATGGAATAGGGTTCTATTTGGGATATGGAATAGGGTTCTATTTGGATATGGAATAGGGTTCTATTTGGATATGGAATAGGGTTCTATTTGGATATGGAATAGGGTTCTATTTGGATATGGAATAGGGTTCTATTTGGATATGGAACAGGGTTCTATTTGGATATGGAACAGGGTTCTATTTGGATATGGAATAGGGTTCTATTTGGATATGGAATAGGGTTCTATTTGGATATGGAATAGGGTTCTATTTGGATATGGAATAGGGTTCTATTTGGGATGCACACTGAAACAAGTGTTTCTTGGCAAATGGGACCTTATTCCCTATATAGTGTACCACTGGTCTGTTGCTGTCACATACAGGAAACTACTGCCTTGTCCCTGGTCTGTCACATACAGGAAACTACCGCCTTGTCCCTGGTCTGTCACATACAGGAAACTACTGCCTTGTCCCTGGTCTGTCACATACAGGAAACTACTGCCTTGTCCCTGGTCTGTCACATACAGGAAACTACTGCCTTGTCCCTGGTCTGTCACATACAGGAAACTACCGCCTTGTCCCTGGTCTGTCACATACAGGAAACTACTGCCTTGTCCCTGGTCTGACACATACAGGAAACTACTGCCTTGTCCCTGGTCTGTCACATACAGGAAACTACTGCCTTGTCCCTGGTCTGTCACATACAGGAAACTACTGCCTTGTCCCTGGTCTGTCACATACAGGAAACTACTGCCTTGTCCCTGGTCTGTCACCTACAGGAAACTACCGCCTTGTCCCTGGTCTGTCACATACAGGAAACTACCGCCTTGTCCCTGGTCTGTCACATACAGGAAACTACTGCCTTGTCCCTGGTCTGTCACATACAGGAAACTACTGCCTTGTCCCTGGTCTGTCACATACAGGAAACTACTGCCTTGTCCCTGGTCTGACACATACAGGAAACTACTGCCTTGTCCCTGGTCTGTCACATACAGGAAACTACTGCCTTGTCCCTGGTCTGTCACATACAGGAAACTACTGCCTTGTCCCCGGTCTGACACATACAGGAAACTACTGCCTTGTCCCCGGTCTGTCACATACAGGAAACTACTGCCTTGTCCCCGGTCTGTCACATACAGGAAACTGGTGGAAACTAGGAAACTTTTCCATAGGTTAAGAGATATTCTCTGGACGCCTCATAGGAAAATGATCATCACCACAATGGTCTTTCTAATATTAAGCCTTAGTCATAACATTATTCAACCGTTAGAAACCATTACACTGTTAGTACACACACACACACACACACACACACATAGTAATCCATTTAAAGCATTGAACATTTGCCCCGCATACAGACAGTAGTGAACAGTAGAGAGAAGGTACAGCTGAGTAGAGGTCATAAAACGGTCAGGACTAAATAAAACACATTCAACAAACAAGCTCTTTAAGTCCTATAGTTCTCTCCCTCCCTCCCTCTTTCACACTGTTTCTCTCTCTCTCCCTCCCTCTCTGTTTCTCTCTCCCTCCCTCCCTCCCTCTTTCACACTGTTTCTTTCTCCCTCCCTCCCTCTTTCACACTGTTTCTCTCTCTCTCCCTCCCTCTCTGTTTCTGTCTCCCTCCCTCCCTCTTTCACACTGTTTCTCTCTCTCTCCCTCCCTCTGTTTCTTTCTCCCTCCCTCCCTCTTTCACACTGATTCTTTCTCCCTCCCTCCCTCTTTCACACTGTTTCTCTCTCTCTCCCTCCCTCTCTGTTTCTTTCTCCCTCCCTCTCTGTTTCTTTCTCCCTCCCTCCCTCTTTCTTTCTCCCTCCCTCCCTCTTTCTTTCTCCCTCCCACTCTCCCTGACCGTGGTTCCACATCCTCTTACCAATAACTGCCAGCAGAATGACTGATAGTTGTTCAGGGTAGTTCAAACTGTGTTGTAACTCAGAAGGTGTTTTATTATAATCTATAACTGTGGACAAAATGCATTCCCATAAGAGACAACAGTTAGTTACTTTTACAAGTGTTCGTTGTGTTTTCACTTTGTGGATTATGTGTGTATTGTTTTGTATTACTGAACTGTTGGAGCTAGGATTTCGTTGCAACTCCAAATCTGTGTACGCGACAAATAAAACGTTGATTTGATTGCAGTCACAGAGGAGACAGAGTAATCTTAAATATTTTCGAATGTATGATTGAAGAAAATCTCACTATTAAAATGAATATCAAATATGGATCTAACATGCTGTCGATCTTGAAGAGTATAAGCTAATATGACAATTCCGTCTTTTCGGTTCCGTTTAACTAAGATGAAACCACCACCCAGTTGTGTCCCTCCCCATCGACAGATTCACTCGTGAACTAGGCGGGGCCCGTATCTCACGCATATAGAACTAGCTGCAGCTTTCAGAGCATAAAACGGTACAAAACTAATACGAATAGATTACAAATGTTATCTAAAAAAAAATTGCGCATTTGATAACCGCTTGAATAATTCCAGGCGTCCTGTTGTGATAATCGATAAGAACCCAGTGTCCCAAAGAACGTGTGTAATTCTAGACAATCGAATAACTTTTCCATTTCCGTTGTAACTTCAACCCCGTCACGGGAAGGATATCGGTCAAAACGCTGTTCTTTTTGTTATCCAACCGCGCGACCGAGAACTGTCGCTGGATTACAAACCCGCGGAGAATGCCGCGTTCTGCATTATGCATGACAAAAAAATAAATACAAATTGTCTGACCAAACATTATGAGTTGGATTGTTTCACTCTCTGCTCCGCCATATTCTAGGCATATGACCTGCGCTTCCGCAAACCGTGTGTTGTGCATCCCCAGAAACCGGTCTCCCGTTTTCATTTGCAATAATGGATCATTCTACCTGAAAAAACCTGGCATCATGTGCCACTATTTCGCATTATCCCGAGCGGCCGAAAACGCCGCAAACATGGCACAGATAGTAACAAAATCTCAGCCAATAGAAATGTGTGTAGATAAGGTACTTACAGTTATCCTCCGTAGCTCCAATCTGTTAGCGCCTCTAGTCGCTCGGTCTGTCGCTTCTCTCTGGGTGAGGTTTTGCGTTTTCTCATGACGTTGCAGCCTCGTTTTGAGACGAGCACCGCTCGACTGTGCTCAGCTATTGCAGTACCTGTAACATAGCCTAGTGTAGACATTTCGCAATACATTATTTCATACCAATAATATCTGACTGACAAACAATACGCTTTCATCATACAATGCACTAGAGGAAGCCGACCCCCGGCATTTAGTGGAGGTTCCTCAAGGGAGGACCATCCTCCTCAGGGAATTTAATACAACATTTAAATAGTGACACATAAACTAAATGTATTTTTTTTTTTAGATAAAACTATAAATATTTTCACTTCACTAAATAATTTATTAAAATACACAGCTATGAAGGTTTACATTAACTAGGACTTTTAGAAAAGGGTTAAATTAGCCTCAACATCACTCTGTAGGGGAGCACTAGATGACAGCTAGCTTCCATCCTTCCATCTGGGTACATTGACCTCAGTACAAAGCCTATATTTTTACATTTTAGCAGTCACCCTTACGCAGAGCGAGTACATACATTTTCATACTGGTCACCCGTTGTAAATCAAACCCATAAACCTGGCTTTACAAGCACAATGCTCTACCAACTGAGCTACACAGGACCTAGGAGGCTCATGGTTCTCAACCCTCTTCCATTGACTTGCACAGTAATTATAATTATGATAACTTCCAGTTTTTAATTTTTTTTATTTTTATAAAGCTTTATTTAACTAGGCAAGTCAGTTAAGAACAAATTCTTATTTTCAATGACGGCCTGTTCAGATTTGTACCTTGTCAGCTCGGGGAGTTGAACTTGCAACCTTCTGGTTACTAGTCCAACGCTCTAACCACAAGGTTACCCGGCCGCCCCAGTTGAAGGAGAAGCAAGAGAGGGAGAGAGAGAGCTAGCTATATTGCGTTGTATTTTCTTTCACTTTCACTTAGATACTCAAACACCCTGCTCAAACAGAGGGATGCTATGTTAGCTAGCTGGCTATGACAGAGGGATGCTATGTTAGCTAGCTGGCTATAACAGAGGGATGCTATGTTAGCTAGCTGGCTATAACAGAGGGATGCTATGTTAGCTAGCTGGCTATAACAGAGGGATGCTATGTTAGCTAGCTGGCTATAACAGAGGGATGCTATGTTAGCTAGCTGGCTATAACAGGGGGATGCTATGTTAGCTAGCTGGCTATGACAGAGGGATGCTATGTTAGCTAGCTGGCTATAACAGAGGGATGCTATGTTAGCTAGCTGGCTATAACAGAGGGATGCTATGTTAGCTAGCTGGCTATGACAGAGGGTTGCTATGTTAGCTAGCTGGCTATGACAATCCAACACTGGAACACTTCCAAGTCAAATTAAGCTTTTGTTAATTTATTGCTACTGCCGGTGTAACTGCTAAACTGCTTGCTGACGGTGGATGTTATGCGGTACACTGTACTGCACGATTGTAGCGGGTTTACCAACGAGTTAGTTCTAGTAGCTATGTTGACTATGACGTTAGCTAATATTAATGGTGACAACGATGTAGGCTGTGTATAGCGGTTAGTGGTTATGATATGAAGGTTTGGCTTGGAAAGGTTTTTTTCGCCTGCTCACAGACAGCTGAATGTTGTGCACTGAAGTCCACAAGTGAAGGGAAAAGGTGAGAGGAGGAGAGTGCAAAAGACGCGAGAAGGAATCACAGCTACAACGATCAAAGTGATCGTGCTGTTTGTACGTGGCTGCTATGAAAGTGAACTGTTTGCTTGTGATCAGGGGTGTATTTATTCAGCCGATTCTGTTGAAAAACTTTCTTAAAACAGAACGAAACTGGGATAAACATAACTGAATTTGTCCAATAGAAACTCTCGTTTGCAACTGTTGGAATAATGATTACACCCTAGATCAGCTGGATGCAGACAGGAGTGTGCAAGGCGGTATTGAATGTGTCACTGTCTGTCACAAATTTCTCTTGATCTGTGCACCTACCTTGTAAACTGTCATTCATAGGCTAGGTTGTATGACGGGTATAGGGAACATCTGAGTGTCATGTAGGAGCCTAAACCTATCGATGTTACATTGAGCAGGGCGAATGGAATATGAATGACAGTCATCCAATAGGCTGTAAAATAAAATTGAAAAAATTATCGTCCTCCCTCAGCTTAAAGGGCAGTGACTGCCACTGCTAGGATTATGGCCATGATTATCACTCATCATACATATAGGACCAATTAACAGCTGTCTATTAATTCAGTATAACATCCACCTGATCATTACTCATCATACATATAGGACCAATTAACAGCTGTCTATTCATTCAGTATAACATCCACATGATCATTACTCATCATACATATAGGACCAATTAACAGCTGTCTATTAATTCAGTATAACATCCACCTGATGATTACTCATCATACATATAGAACCAATTAACAGCTGTCTATTCATTCAGTATAACATCCACCTGATCATTACTCATCATACATATAGAACCAATTAATAGCTGTCTATTCATTCAGTATAACATCCACCTGATCATTACTCATCATACATATAGGACCAATTAACAGCTGTCTATTCATTCAGTATAACATCCACATGATCATTACTCATCATACATATAGGACCAATTAACAGCTGTCTATTCATTCAGTATAACATCCACCTGATGATTACTCATCATACATATAGGACCAATTAACAGCTGTCTATTCATTCAGTATAACATCCACCTGATCATTACTCATCATACATATAGGACCAATTAACAGCTGTCTATTCATTCAGTATAACATCCACCTGATCATTACTCATCATACATATAGGACCAATTAACAGCTGTCTATTCATTCAGTATAACATCCACATGATCATTACCCATCATGCAAATAGGACCAATTAACAGCTGTCTATTCATTCAGTATAACATCCACATGATCATTACCCATCATGCAAATAGGACCAATTAACAACTGTCTATTCATTCAGTATAACATCCACATGATCATTACTCATCATACATATAGGACCAATTAACAGCTGTCTATTCATTCAGTATAACATCCACATGATCATTACTCATCATACATATAGGACCAATTAACAGCTGTCTATTCATTCAGTATAACATCCACATGATCATTACTCATCGTACATATAGGACCAGTTAACAGCTGTCTAGTCATTCAGTATAACATCCACCTGATCATTACTCATCATACATATAGGACCAGTTAACAGCTGTCTAGTCATTCAGTATAACATCCACCTGATCATTACTCATCATACATATAGGACCAGTTAACAGCTGTCTAGTCATTCAGTATAACATCCACATGATCATTACTCATCATACATATAGGACCAATTAACAGCTGTCTATTCATTCAGTATAACATCCACCTGATCATTACCCATCATGCAAATAGGACCAATTAACAGCTACAGAGTAGAAGCATAACATCCACACGATCGTGTTTGTCACCTTCAAAGTCAACCTCATTGTGACCCTGGTCATATTGTCTAGGGGTTTCTGGGTAATATGCCTCCACAATTTAGTCCTTCTGAAATTCTCTCTGTCTTCATCTGCAATGTCTCTCTGTCTGGTTGTTGTAGGGCTTTATACATTAGTGAAATGAGATTACAAGCCAAATGTAATCCATGTTACTGCTCTATCTGGTCTGTTACTGTGAGCCCTGTGACTGTCCAGGACACCAAGTCACAGTACAGAGTAGATGGATACTATAGTACAGAGTAGATGTGAGCCCTGTGACTGTCCAGGACACCAAGTCACAGTACAGAGTAGATGTGAGCCCTGTGACTGTCCAGGACACCAAGTCACAGTACAGAGTAGATGTGAGCTCTGTGACTGTCCAGGACACCAAGTCACAGTACAGAGTAGATGTGAGCTCTGTGACTGTCCAGGACACCAAGTCACAATACTGTACAGAGTAGATGTTAGTTCTGTGACTGTCCAGGACACCAAGTCACAGTACAGAGTAGATGTGAGCTCTGTGACTGTCCAGGACACCAAGTCACAGTACAGAGTAGATGTGAGCTCTGTGACTGTCCAGGATACCAAGTCACAGTACAGTACAGAGTAGATGTGAGCCCTGTGACTGTCCAGGATACCAAGTCACAATACTGTACAGAGTAGATGTGAGCCCTGTGACTGTCCAGGACACTAAGTCACAATACTGTACAGAGTAGATGTGAGCTCTGTGACTGTCCAGGACACCAAGTCACAATACTGTACAGAGTAGATGTGAGCTCTGTGACTGTCCAGGACACCAAGTCACAATACTGTACAGAGTAGATGTGAGCTCTGTGACTGTCCAGGACACTAAGTCACAATACTGTACAGAGTAGATAGATACTAGAGTACAGAGTAGATAGATACTAGAGTACAGAGTAGATGGATACTAGAGTACAGAGTAGATGGATACTAGAGTACAGAGTAGATGGATACTAGAGTACAGAGTAGATAGATACTAGAGTACAGAGTAGATAGATACTAGAGTACAGAGTAGATGGATACAGAGTAGATGGATACTAGAGTACAGAGTAGATGGATACTAGAGTACAGAGTAGATGGATACTATAGTACAGAGTAGATGGATACTAGAGTACAGAGTAGATGGATACTATAGTACAGAGTAGATGGATACTAGAGTACAGAGTAGATAGATACTAGAGTACAGAGTAGATGGATACTAGAGTAGATGGATACTAGAGTACAGAGTAGATGGATACTAGAGTACAGAGTAGATGGATACTATAGTACAGAGTAGATGGATACTAGAGTACAGAGTAGATAGATACTAGAGTACAGAGTAGATGGATACTAGAGTAGATGGATACTAGAGTACAGAGTAGATGGATACTAGAGTACAGAGTAGATGGATACTATAGTACAGAGTAGATGGATACTAGAGTACAGAGTAGATGGATACTAGAGTACAGAGTAGATGGATACTAGAGTAGATGGATACTAGAGTACAGAGTAGATGGATACTAGAGTACAGAGTAGATGGATACTATAGTACAGAGTAGATGGATACTAGAGTACAGAGTAGATGGATACTATAGTACAGAGTAGATGGATACTAGAGTACAGAGTAGATGGATACTATAGTACAGAGTAGATGGATACTAGAGTACAGAGTAGATAGATACTAGAGTACAGAGTAGATGGATACAGAGTAGATGGATACTAGAGTACAGAGTAGATGGATACTAGAGTACAGAGTAGATAGATACTATAGTACAGAGTAGATGGATACT
>NC_143036.1:80402366-80514866 GCF_057628025.1 Oncorhynchus mykiss | reverse complement strand
CTAAGGAGAAGAAAGGAGAAAGGGAAAGAGAGTGTTTATGGAGAAGTTTATAGTGATGAAGAGGAAGAGGAAGGACGTGTGACATCTTTGTGAAAGAGGTCTTAGAGCCATCTGTTTCTGTGAGAGAGTGCTTCTTCAACCACTACTTACTGACAATTCCCACTGGACCACTGTCAAAAATAGTGCACTTAATAGGGAAAAGGGTGGCATTTGGGGCACCCATTACAGTGAGTAATCAGCAAGTTAAATCCTATGGAACATACTACATTTGAGTGTCATAACATGAGGCACCGTGTGGAGCCCTGAGTAACCAGTTAACACAGCTACCAACTAACCCGGGCTATGAATACGTTACTCTGTAATTACCAGGCAACCACACAGTCACACGAACCAATTTGATAAGCAACAACTAGGTAAACACAAGGGGATGTTAAAGCACACTTCCTGTGACCGATATATTAGTAGCTCAAAGGACTGTGAACACAACGTGCTGTAACATGGACAGTGGTTTGACACGGTTGCAACATCAAGCATACAGACAACCCTAACATCCTACTAGACATCCTACCAAACATCATATCAAACATCCTACTAGACATCCTACTAGACATCCTACTAGACATCCAACTAGACATCCTACCAAACATCCTACTAGACATCATACCAAACATCATATCAAACATCCTACTAGACATCCTACTAGACATCATACCAAACATCATATCAAACATCCTACTAGACATCCTACTAAACATCCTACTAGACATCCTACCAAACATCATATCAAACATCCTACTAGACATCCTACTAGACATCCTACTAGACATCCAACTAGACATCCTACCAAACATCCTACTAGACATCATACCAAACATCATATCAAACATCCTACTAAATATCCTACTAGACATCCTACCAAACATCATACCAAACATCCTACTAAACATCCTACTAGACATCATACCAAACATCCTACTAGACATCCTACTAGACATCCTACTAGACATCATACCAAACATCCTACTAGACATACTACTAGACATCATACCAAACATCCTACTAAACATCCTACCAAACATCCTACTAGACATCCTACTAGACATCATACCAAATATCCTACTAGACATCCTACTAGACATCCTACTAACATCCTACTAGACATCATACCAAACATCCTACTAGACATCATACCAAACATCCTACTAGACATCATACCAAACATCCTACTAAACATCATACCAAACATCCTACTAGACATCCTACTAGACATCATATCAAACATGCTACTAAACATCCTACTAGACATCATACCAAATATCATACCAAACATCCTACTAGACATCATACCAAACATCCTACTAAACATCCTACCAAACATTCTACTAGACATCATACCAAACATCCTACTAGACATCCTAGCCAGACATCCTACTAAGCATCCTACCAGACATCCTACTAAACATCATACTAGACATCATACCAAACATCCTACTAGACATCCTACTAGACATCCTGCTAACATCCTACTAGACATCCTACTAACATCCTACTAGACATCCTACTAAGCATCCTACCAAACATCATACTAGACATCCTACCTAAACATCCTACTAGACATCATACCAAACATCCTACTAAATATCCTACTAGACATCATACCAAGCATCCTACTAAATATCCTACTAGACATCATACCAAACATCCTACTAAATATCCTACTAGACATCATACCAAACATCCTACTAGACATCATACCAAACATCCTACTAGACATCCTACTAGACATCCTACTAGACATCCTACTAGACATCATACCAAACATCCTACTAAACATCATACCAAACATCCTACTAAATATCCTACTAAACATCATACCAAACATCCTACTAAACATCCTACTAGACATCATACCAAACATCCTACTAAATATCCTACGAGACATCATACCAAACATCCTACTAGACATCCTACTAGACATCATACCAAACATCCTACTAAACATCCTACCAAACATCCTACTAGACATCCTACTAGACATCATACCAAATATCCTACTAGACATCCTACTAGACATCCTACTAGACATCCTACTAACATCCTACTAGACATCATACCAAACATCCTACTAAACATCCAAATAGACATCATACCAAACATCCTACTAGACATCATACAAAACATCCTACTAAAACATCATACCAAACATCCTACTAAACATCCTACTAGACATCATACCAAACATCCTACTAGACATCATACCAAACATCCTACCAAACATCCTACTAGACATCCTACTAGACATCATACCAAACATCCTACTAAACATCATACCAAACATCCTACTAGACATCATACCAAACATCCTACTAGACATCATACCAAACATCATACCAAACATCCTACTAGACATCCTACTAGACATCCTACTAGACATCATACCAAACATCATACCAAACATCCTACCAGACATCCTACTAGACATCCTACTAGACATAATACCAAACATCCTACTAAACATCCTACCAAACATCCTACTAGACATCCTACTAGACATCATACCAAATATCCTACGAGACATCCTACTAGACATCCTACTAACATCCTACTAGACATCATACCAAACTTCATACTAAACATCCTACTAGACATCATTCCAAACATCCTACTAGACATCATACCAAACATCCTACTAAACATCCTACTAGACATCATACCAAACATCCTACTAGACATCATACCAAACATCCTACCAAACATCCTACTAGACATCCTACTAGACATCATACCAAACATCATACCAAACATCACACTAGACATCATACCAAACTACCTACTAAACATCCTACCAAACATCCTACCAGACATCCTACCAGACATCCTACCAAACATCCTACTAGACATCATACCAAACATCCTACTAAACATCCTACTAGACATCATACCAAACATAATATCAAACATCATACCAAACATCCTACTAAACATCCTACTAGATATCCTACCAAACATCCTACCAGACATCCTACCAGACATCCTACCAAACATCCTACTAGACATCATACCAAACATCATATCAAACATCCTACTAAACATCCTACTAGACATCATACCAAACATCCTACTAGACATCATACCAAACATCCTACTAAACATCCTACCAGACATCCTACCAAACATCCTACTAAACATCATACCAAACATCCTACTAAACATCCTACTAGACATCCTACTAAACATCCTACTAGACATCATACCAAACATCCTACTAGACATCATACCAAACATCCTACTAGACATCCTAATAGACATCATACCAAACATCATACCAAACATCACACTAGACATCCTACTAGACATCCTACTAGACATCATACCAAACATCCTACCAGACATCCTACTAGACATCATACCAAACATCCTACTAAACATCCTACCAAACATCCTACTAGACATCCTACTAGACATCATACCAAATATCCTACTAGACATCCTACTAGACATCCTACTAACATCCTACTAGACATCATACCAAACATCCTACTAAACATCCTACTAGACATCATACCAAACATCCTACTAGACATCATACCAAACATCCTACTAGACATCATACCAAACATCCTACTAAACATCATACCAAACATCCTACTAGACATCCTACTAGACATCATACCAAACATCATAACAAACATCCTACTAGACATCATACCAAACATCCTACTAAACATCCTACCAAACATCCTACTAGACATCATACCAAACATCCTACTAGACATCCTAGCCAGACATCCTACTAAGCATCCTACCAGACATCCTACTAAACATCATACTAGACATCATACCAAACATCCTACTAGACATCCTACTAGACATCCTGCTAACATCCTACTAGAAATCATACCAAACATCCTACTAGACATCCTACCAGACATCCTACTAAACATCCTACCAAACATCCTACTAGACATCCTACCTAAACATCCTACTAGACATCATACCAAACATCCTACTAGACATCAAACCAAACATCCTACTAAATATCCTACTAGACATCCTACTAAACATCATACCAAACATCCTACTAAATATCCTACTAGACATCCTACTAGACATCCTACTAAACATCCTACTAAACATCCTACTAAACATCATACTAAACATCCTACTAGACATCATACCAAGCATCCTACTAGACATCCTACCAAACATCCTACTAGACATCCTACCTAAACATCCTACTAGACATCATACCAAACATCCTACTAGACATCATACCAAACATCCTACCAAACATCCTACTAGACATCATACCAAACATCATACCAAACATCCTACTAGACATCCTACTAGACATCATACCAAACATCCTACTAAACATCCTACAAAACATCCTACTAGACATCCTACTAACATCCTACTAGACATCATACCAAACATCCTACTAATCATACCAAACATCCTACTAGACATCATACCAAACATCCTACTAAAACATCATACCAAACATCCTACTAAACATCCTACTAGACATCATACCAAACATCCTACTAGACATCATACCAAACATCCTACCAAACATCCTGCTAGACATCCTACTAGACATCATACCTAACATCCTACTAAACATCCTACTAGACATCATACCAAACATCCTACTAGACATCATACCAAACATCCTACTAGACATCATACCAAACATCCTACTAAACATCATACCAAACATCCTACTAGACATCCTACTAGACATCATACCAAACATCATAACAAACATCCTACTAGACATCATACCAAACATCCTACTAAACATCCTACCAAACATCCTACTAGACATCATACCAAACATCCTACTAGACATCCTAGCCAGACATCCTACTAAGCATCCTACCAGACATCCTACTAAACATCATACTAGACATCATACCAAACATCCTACTAGACATCCTACTAGACATCCTGCTAACATCCTACTAGAAATCATACCAAACATCCTACTAGACATCCTACCAGACATCCTACTAAACATCCTACCAAACATCCTACTAGACATCCTACCTAAACATCCTACTAGACATCATACCAAACATCCTACTAGACATCAAACCAAACATCCTACTAAATATCCTACTAGACATCCTACTAAACATCATACCAAACATCCTACTAAATATCCTACTAGACATCCTACTAGACATCCTACTAAACATCCTACTAAACATCCTACTAAACATCCTACTAAACATCATACTAAACATCCTACTAGACATCATACCAAGCATCCTACTAGACATCCTACCAAACATCCTACTAGACATCCTACCTAAACATCCTACTAGACATCATACCAAACATCCTACTAGACATCATACCAAACATCCTACCAAACATCCTACTAGACATCATACCAAACATCATACCAAACATCCTACTAGACATCCTACTAGACATCATACCAAACATCCTACTAAACATCCTACCAAACATCCTACTAGACATCCTACTAACATCCTACTAGACATCATACCAAACATCCTACTAATCATACCAAACATCCTACTAGACATCATACCAAACATCCTACTAAAACATCATACCAAACATCCTACTAAACATCCTACTAGACATCATACCAAACATCCTACTAGACATCATACCAAACATCCTACCAAACATCCTGCTAGACATCCTACTAGACATCATACCTAACATCCTATTAAACATCATACCAAACATCCTACTAAACATCCTACTAGACATCATACCAAACATCCTACTAGACATCATACCAAACATCATACCAAACATCCTACTAGACATCCTACTAGACATCATACCAAACATCACACTAGACATCATACCAAACATCCTACTAGACATCCTACCAAACATCCTACCAGACATCCTACCAGACATCCTACCCAACATCCTACTAGACATCATACCAAACATCCTACTAAACATCCTACTAGACATCATACCAGACATAATACCAAACATCCTACTAGACATCATACCAAACATCCTACTAAACATCCTACTAGACATCCTACCAAACATCCTACCAGACATCCTACCAGACATCCTACCAAACATCCTACTAGACATCATACCAAACATCATATCAAACATCCTACTAAACTTCCTACTAGACATCCTACCAAACATCCTACTAGACATCATACCAAACATCCTACTAAACATCCTACCAAACATCCTACCAGACATCCTACCAGACATCCTACCAAACATCCTACTAGACATCATACCAAACATCATATCAAACATCCTACTAAACATCCTACTAGACATCATACCAAACATAATACCAAACATCCTACTAGACATCATACCAAACATCCTACTAAACATCCTACTAGACATTCTACCAAACATCCTACCAGACATCCTACCAGACATCCTACCAAACATTCTACTAGACATCATACCAAACATCATATCAAACATCCTACTAAACATCCTACTAGACATCATACCAAACATAATACCAAACATCCTACTAGACATCATACCAAACATCCTACTAGACATCATACCAAACATCCTACTAGACATCCTAGCCAGATATCCTACTAAGCATCCTACCAGACATCCTACTAAACATCCTACTAGACATCATACCAAACATCCTACTAGACATCCTACTAACATCCTACTAGACATCCTACTAAACATCCTACCAAACATCCTCCTAGACATCCTCCCTAAACATCCTACTAGACATCATACCAAACATCCTACTAGACATCATACCAAACATCCTACTAGACATCCTACTAGACATCCTACTAGACATCCTACTAGACATCATACCAAACATCCTACTAGACATCCTACTAGACATCATACCAAACATCCTACTAGACATCCTACTAAACATCATACCAAACATCCTACTAAATATCCTACTAGACATCCTACTAAACATCCTACTAAACATCTTACTAGACATCATACCAAACATCCTACTAGACATCATACCAAACATCCTACTAAACATCATACCAAACATCCTACTAGACATCCTACTAGACATCATACCAAACATCATAACAAACATCCTACTAGACATCATACCAAACATCCTACTAAACATCCTACCAAACATCCTACTAGACATCATACCAAACATCCTACTAGACATCCTAGCCAGACATCCTACTAAGCATCCTACCAGACATCCTACTAAACATCATACTAGACATCATACCAAACATCCTACTAGACATCCTACTAGACATCATACCAAACATCCTACTAGACATCCTACTAGACATCATACCAAACATCCTACTAGACATCCTACTAAACATCATACCAAACATCCTACTAAATATCCTACTAGACATCCTACTAAACATCCTACTAAACATCTTACTAGACATCATACCAAACATCCTACTAGACATCCTACTAGACATCATACCAAACATCCTACTAGACATCCTACTAGACATCATACCAAACATCCTACTAGACATCCTACTAAACATCATACCAAACATCCTACTAAATATCCTACTAGACATCATACTAAACATCCTACTAAACATCTTACTAGACATCATACCAAACATCCTACTAGACATCATACCAAACATCCTACTAAACATCATACCAAACATCCTACTAGACATCATACCAAACATCCTACTAGACATCCTACTAGACATCCTACTAGACATCCTACTAGACATCATACCAAACATCCTACTAGACATCCTACTAGACATCATACCAAACATCCTACTAGACATCCTACTAAACATCATACCAAACATCCTACTAGACATCCTACTAGACATCATACCAAACATCCTACTAGACATCCTACTAAACATCATACCAAACATCCTACTAAATATCCTACTAGACATCCTACTAAACATCCTACTAAACATCTTACTAGACATCATACCAAACATCCTACTAGATATCCTACTAGACATCATACCAAACATCCTACTAAATATCCTACTAGACATCATACCAAACATCCTACTAAATATCCTACTAGACATCATACCAAACATCCTACTAGACATCCTACTAAACATCATACCAAACATCCTACTAAATATCCTACTAGACATCCTACTAAACATCCTACTAAACATCTTACTAGACATCATACCAAACATCCTACTAGATATCCTACTAGACATCATACCAAACATCCTACTAAATATCCTACTAGACATCATACCAAACATCCTACTAAATATCCTACTAGACATCATACCAAACATCCTACTAGACATCATACCAAACATCCTACTACATATTCTACTAGACATCATACCAAACATCCTACTAGACATCCTACTAAATATCATACTAGACATCCTACTAGACATCATACCAAACATCCTACTAAATATCCTACTAGACATCATACCAAACATCCTACTAGACATCCTACTAGACATCTGACTAAACATCCTACTAGACATCCTACTAGACATCCTACTAGACATCATACCAAACATCCTACTAGACATCCTACTAGACATCTGACTAAACATCCTACTAGACATCATACCAAACATCCTACTAGACATCATACCAAACATCCTACTAAATATCCTACTAGACATCATACCAAACATCCTACTAGACATCCTACTAGACATCTGACTAAACATCCTACTAGACATCCTACTAGACATCCTACTAGACATCATACCAAACATCCTACTAGACATCCTACTAGACATCATACCAAACATCCTACTAGACATCCTACTAGACATCATACCAAACATCCTACTAGACATCCTACTAGACATCATACCAAACATCATAACAAACATCCTACTAGACATCATACCAAACATCCTACTAGACATCCTACTAGACATCATACCAAACATCCTACTAGACATCCTACTAGACATCCTACTAACATCCTACTAGACATCCTACTAGACATCCTACTAGACATCCTACTAGACATCCTACTAGACATCCTACTAGACATCCTACTAGACATCCTACTAGACATCCTACTAGACATCCTACTAGACATCCTACTAGACATCCTACTAGACATCCTACTAGACATCCTACTAACATCCTACTAGACATCCTACTAGACATCCTACTAACATCCTACTAGACATCATACCAAACATCCTACTAGACATCATACCAAACATCATAACAAACATCCTACTAGACATCATACCAAACATCCTACTAGACATCCTACTAGACATCATACCAAACATCCTACTAGACATCCTACTAGACATCCTACTAACATCCTACTAGACATCCTACTAGACATCATACCAAACATCCTACTAGACATCCTACTAGACATCCTACTAAACGTCCTACCAAACATCCTACTAGACATCATACTAGACATCATACTAAACATCCTACTAGACATCTAGTCAAAGTAAAAGTAGGTTATAGATGTAGTGAAATCAAACCGTTTATAAGACTAAAGGTCTAAAGCTCTTATGCCACAACAAAATACCAGCTGTAAGGAGCCTTTGGATCACCCATGTAGGCTACGACTTGGCTTATATTGATTTGTGAAGCATGTATGTAGTACTCTTCATGAATGCCCTCATAAAGCCTTAATATGGTAATTCGTTGTCTGTTAAAAGAGGGACTGTAGCAACAGGAGGAACACCGTTCGAGATCTGTTGATAAGGGGCCTCCGTCAACAGAACAGTATAATTAAACTACAGGAATGAACGACGGAGAGAATGTTTGTTTCCCGTCTTCCGGAGAGTTCTGGAATGTTGCTGATTATAGCGGTGCTCGTCGACAGACCTCATCTTCCCTGACGGACATACAGGGACACAGCGTCTGGTTGGTCACGGCAACCAACCAACCGCTGTACGGATGGAGGGAAGGGGGATCCGAGAGTGAGCTGAGGGGTAAGGGGAGAGGCCTAGTCACTTCCTGTCAGAGAGCAGGAGAGGAGCGTGTTCTGAAAGAGGAAGTGTATTGTTGGGAAATGGAGCTGATACCATGAAAATCCTGGTGAAGCTACGATAATGTACTGGCAGTAGGGTTGTTATACTGATACTCACACACAGTGTAAAGGGAGAATAGTCAGAGGACACACACACACACACACAATAGAGTGAGAGAATCTCCCAGAGTCCCCTAAGCAGTTATCAGGAAGGCTTCATTAAAATCAACAGCTGATATGGCATGTCTGTATTTCCTATCAAATCAAAGCTTATTGGTCACGTACACAGTTCAGCAGAGGTTATGTTACGAGCTCTTAACGATACAGTAAAATGTCAAGCAGGTACATCAAAAAAAATCAACAAATCTGAATCAAGAAATGTCGTAACAAATCCAATGAACAACCCAAATAACACTGTAACAGTGATCCAGTAGATATACTAGGAATGATATGAACAGCAGTAGATATACTAGGAATGATATGTACAGCAGTAGATATACTAGGAATGATATGTACAGCAGTAGATATACTAGGAATGATACGTACAGCAGTAGATATACTAGGAATGATATGTACAGCAGTAGATATACTAGAATGATATGTACAGCAGTAGATATACTAGGAATGATATGTACAGCAGTAGATATACTAGAATGATATGAACAGCAGTAGATATACTAGGAATGATATGTACAGCAGTAAATATACTAGGAATGATATGTACAGCAGTAGATATACTAGGAATGATATGTACAGCAGTAAATATACTAGGAATGATATGTACAGCAGTAGATATACTAGGAATGATATGTACAGCAGTAGATATACTAGGAATGATATGTACAGCAGTAGATATACTAGGAATGATATGTACAGCAGTAGATATACTAGGAATGATATGAACAGCAGTAGATATACTAGGAATGATATGTACAGCAGTAGATATACTAGGAATGATATGAACAGCAGTAGATATACTAGGAATGATACGTACAGCAGTAGATATACTAAGAATGATATGTACAGCAGTAGATATACTAGTTATATAGGATGGTGTCTATAGACAGTAGTTATATAGGATGGTGTCTATAGACAGTAGTTATATAGGATGGTGTGTATAGACAGTAGTTATACAGGATGGTGTGTATAGACAGTAGTTATATAGGATGGTGTCTATAGACAGTAGTTATATAGGATGGTGTGTATAGAGAGTAGTTATATAGGATAGTGTGTATAGACAGTAGTTATATAGGATGGTATGTATAGAGATTAGTTATATAGGATAGTGTGTATAGACAGTATAGACAGTAGTTATATAGGATGGTGTGTATAGACAGTAGTTATATAGGATGGTGTGTATAGACAGTAGTTATATAGGATGGTGTGTATAGAGAGTAGTTATATAGGATAGTGTGTATAGACAGTAGTTATATAGGATGGTATGTATAGAGAGTAGTTATATAGGATAGTGTGTATAGACAGTATAGACAGTAGTTATATAGGATGGTGTGTATAGACAGTAGTTATATAGGATGGTGTGTATAGACAGTAGTTATATAGGATAGTGTGTATAGACAGTATAGACAGTAGTTATATAGGATGGTGTGTATAGACAGTATGGACAGTAGTTATATAGGATGGTGTGTATAGACAGTAGTTATATAGGATAGTGTGTATAGACAGTATAAACAGTAGTTATATAGGATGGTGTGTATAGACAGTATAGACAGTAGTTATGTAGGATGGTGTGTATAAACAGTAGTTATGTAGGATGGTGTGTATAGACAGTAGTTATATAGGATGGTGTGTATAGACAGTAGTTATATAGGATGGTGTGTATAGACAGTATAGACAGTAGTTATGTAGGATGGTGTGTATAAACAGTAGTTATGTAGGATGGTGTGTATAGACAGTAGTTATATAGGATGGTGTGTATAGACAGTAGTTATATAGGATGGTGTGTATAGACAGTAGTTATGTAGGATGGTGTGTATAGACAGTAGTTATATAGGATGGTGTGTATAGACAGTAGTTATATAGGATGGTGTGTATAGACAGTAGTTATATAGGAGTGTGTGTATAGACAGTATAGACAGTAGTTATATAGGATGGTGTGTATAGACAGTAGTTATGTAGGATGGTGTGTATAGACAGTAGTTATATAGGATGGTGTTTATAGACAGTAGTTATATAGGATGGTGTGTATAGACAGTAGTTATATAGGATGGTGTGTATAGACAGTAGTTATATAGGATGGTGTGTATAAACAGTAGTTATGTAGGATGGTGTGTATAGACAGTAGTTATATAGGATGGTGTGTATAGACAGTAGTTATACAGGATGGTGTGTATAGACAGTAGTTATATAGGATGGTGTGTATAGACAGTAGTTATGTAGGATGGTGTGTATAGACAGTAGTTATATAGGATGGTGTGTATAGACAGTAGTTATATAGGATGGTGTGTATAGACAGTAGTTATATAGGATGGTGTGTATAGACAGTAGTTATATAGGATGGTGTGTATAGACAGTAGTTATATAGGATGGTGTTTATAGACAGTAGTTATGTAGGATGGTGTTTATAGACAGTAGTTATATAGGATGGTGTGTATAGACAGTAGTTATGTAGGATGGTGTTTATAGACAGTAGTTATGTAGGATGGTGTCGACACAGCTGTATTCAGACAACAACATGTTTCCACCAACACAAGTATATATACACTCCAGTTTAGATGCACTCCTCCTCCTCGCCAACCCTTACATCTGTTACGGTTCGACAGGAAGAGGAAGTGATGGGGTAATAAACCATTCCTTCTCCTTTAAGGTGACCTGACCTGACCTCAACCCCCTTTAATGCCTAATCCGAAGATCTCTCTCCCCTCTATCAATGCCTGCGGCATCATCAAATCAAATTTATTTATATAGCCCTTCGTACATCAGCTGATATCTCAAAGTGCTGTACAGAAACCCAGCCTAAAACCCCAAACAGCAAGCAATGCAGGTGTAGAAGCACGGTGGCTATAGAGGATGGTGTCATGTGATCGCTTCTCTGCCCAACTCACGGTTGTCATGATGCCTGGTACCAGTGTGTGTCTCTTCTCCTCCCAGAGGATCCCTGATGTCTGACCTGACCTCTACCCCAAAGTGCTCACTCCTCCCCAGCTCACGGTTGTCATGATGCCTGGTACCAGTGTGTGTCTCTTCTCCTCCCAGAGGATCACTGATGTCTGACCTGACCTCTACCCCAAAGTGCTCACTCCTCCCCAGCTCACAGCTGTCATGGTGACTGGTACCAGTCTGTGTCTCTTCTCCTCCCAGAGGATCCCTGACGTCTGACCTGACCTCTACCCCAAAGTGCTCACTCCTCCCCAGCTCGCAGCTGTCATGGTGACTGGTACCAGTCTGTGTCTCCTCTCCTCCCAGAGGATCCCTGATGTCTGACCTGACCTCTACCCCAAAGTGCTCACTCCTCCCCAGCTCACGGCTGTCATGGTGACTGGTACCAGATTGTGTCTCCTCTCCTCCCAGAGGATCCCTGATGTCTGACAATAACATATCCTGACATAATGTAAACGTTATACATTACCCTCTCTCCCTCAGTGACAAATCCTGACATAATGTTAACGTTATACATTACCTTCTCTCCCTCAGTGACATATCCTGACATAATGTTAACGTAATACATTACCCTCTCTCCCTCAGTGACATATCCTGACATAATGTTAACGTTATACATTACCTTCTCTCCCTCAGTGACATATCCTGACATAATGTAAACGTTATACATTACCCTCTCTCCCTCAGTGACATATCCTGACATAATGTAAACGTTATACATTACCCTCTCTCCCTCAGTGACATATCCTGACATAATGTAAATGTTATACATTACCCTCTCTCCCTCAGTGACATATCCTGACATAATGTAAACGTTATACATTACCCTCTCTCCCTCAGTGACATATCCTGACATAATGTAAATGTTATACATTACCCTCTCTCCCTCAGTGACATATCCTGACATAATGTAAACGTTATACATTACCCTCTCTCCCTCAGTGACATATCCTGACATAATGTAAACGTTATACATTACCCTCTCTCCCTCAGTGACATATCCTGACATAATGTAAATGTTATACATTACCCTCTCTCCCTCAGTGACATATCCTGACATAATGTAAACGTTATACATTACCCTCTCTCCCTCAGTGACATATCCTGACACAATGTAAACCCAACAATACATGTGAAGTGGGTAAAACAGTATGTAAACATCATTAAAGTGACCTGTGTTCCATGACTCTATGAACATAGGGCAGCAGTCTCTAATGTGCAGGGTAGAGTACCGGGTGGTAGCTGGCTAGTAACAGTGACTATAGTTCAGGGCAGGGTACCGGGTGGTAGCCGGCTAGTAACAGTGACTAAGGTGCAGGGTAGAGTACCGGGTGGTAGCCGGCTAGTAACAGTGACTATAGTTCAGGGCAGGGTACCGGGTGGTAGCCGGCTAGTAACAGTGACTAAGGTGCAGGGTAGAGTACCGGGTGGTAGCCGGCTAGTAACAGTGACTAAGGTTCAGGGTAGAGTACCGGGTGGTACCCGGCTAGTAACAGTGACTATAGTTCAGGGTAGAGTACCGGGTGGTAGCCGGCTAGTAACAGTGACTAAGGTGCAGGGTAGAGTACCGGGTGGTAGCCGGCTAGTAACAGTGACTAAGGTTCAGGGTAGAGTACCGGGTGGTACCCGGCTAGTAACAGTGACTATAGTTCAGGGTAGAGTACCGGGTGGTAGCCGGCTAGTAACAGTGACTATAGTTCAGGGCAGGGTATTGGGCGGAGGCTGGCTAGTGGTGGCTGTTTAACAGTCTGATGGCCTGGAGATAGAAACTGTAGAGACTGTTTTTTCAGTCTCTCGGTCCCAGCTTTGATGCACCTGTAGTGTCTCCACTTTCCAGATGGTAGCAGGATGAACAGGCCGTGACTCTGGTGGCTGAGGTCCTTGATGATCTTCTAGATGGTAGCAGGGTGAACAGTCCGTGACTCTGGTGGCTGAGGTCCTCAATGATCTTCTAGATGGTAGCAGGGTGAACAGTCCGTGACTCTGGTGGCTGAGGTCCTTGATGATCTTCTAGATGGTAGCAGGGTGAACAGTCCGTGACTCTGGTGGCTGAGGTCCTCGATGATCTTCTAGATGGTAGCAGGGTGAACAGTCCGTGACTCTGGTGGCTGAGGTCCTCGATGATCTTCTAGATGGTAGCAGGGTGAACAGTCCGTGACTCTGGTGGCTGAGGTCCTCGATGATCTTCTAGATGGTAGCAGGGTGAACAGTCCGTGACTCTGGTGGCTGAGGTCCTCAATGATTTTCTAGATGGTAGCAGGGTGAACAGTCCGTGACTCTGGTGGCTGAGGTCCTCGATGATCTTCTAGATGGTAGCAGGGTGAACAGTCCGTGACTCTGGTGGCTGAGGTCCTCGATGATCTTCTAGATGGTAGCAGGGTGAACAGTCCGTGACTCTGGTGGCTGAGGTCCTTGATGATCTTCTAGATGGTAGCAGGGTGAACAGTCCGTGACTCTGGTGGCTGAGGTCCTTGATGATCTTCTAGATGGTAGCAGGGTGAACAGTCCGTGACTCTGGTGGCTGAGGTCCTTGATTATCTTCTTGTCCTTCCTGTAACACCGGGTGCTGTAGATTTCCTGAAGGGCAGGCAGTGTGAACCCCCGGTGATGTTGTGGGCTACCCGCACCACCCTCTGGAGAACCATGTGGTTGAGGGCGGAGAAGTCGCCGTACCAGGCGGTGACGCAGCCCGACAGGATGCTCTCAATGGTGCATCTGTAGAGGTTTGCGACGGTCTTAGGGGGCAAGAATCATTTCCTCAGCCTCCTGAGGCTGAAGAGGCACTATTGCACCTTCTTCACCACGCTGTCGTGTGAAGGGACCATTTCAGGTACTCTGTGATGTGCACGCCAAGGAACTTCAAGCTTTTGGTGGTCTCTGGGTCTCTCCCTAGAGCAGGCACTAACAGGCACCCAGTTGTCTCTCCCTAGAGCAGGCACTAACAGGGCCCCAGTTGTCTCTGGGTCTCACCCTAGAGCAGGCACTAACAGGGCCCCAGTTGTCTCTCCCTAGAGCAGGCACTAACAGGGCCCCAGTTGTCTCTCCCTAGAGCAGGCACTAACAGGGACACAGTGGTCTCTGGGTCTGTCCCTAGACCAGGCACTAACTGGGCCCCAGTGGTCTCTGGGTCTCTTCCTAGACCAGGCACTAATAGGGCCCCAGTGGTCTCTCCCTTGATACCGGTTCTCTATAGTCCATCCTCCTCCATAACATCTGGACATATGTTTCTTCACCCACTCAGACGTGACAGATGGATGACAGAGAGGGAGCGAGAGGGAAAAGGTCAATGGTTGTCACGTGGCTTTGTAAACAGGCCCTCAGAAAGTGAGTCCATTATGTGGCATTGTATACAGGCCCTGAAAGAGCAGGCTCTCATCAGTAAGATAGGAGTACTGGAGTAGCTATGACTCAGAGAAGCATTACTCACCCTCCTCCTCCTCCTCCTCCTCCTCCTCTTCCTCCTCTGCCTAGGGATCAAGGTCAGACAGCGTTAATGAAGTTACTCCAAGTACTCTTTTTCACGTGTCCAATTCAATGCCCTCCCTCGCCTTTCTCTCACGAGTGTGTGTGTGTGTGTGTGTGTGCGTGTGCATGCGTGTGTGCACGTGTGTCCTACACAAGCAAATAGAATCATGAATCCATTGTTCTTCCCACATGAAAGTTTCCATCACCAGTGGTATTAACAGATCACTGATGTCCACGTTAATGTTACCTCACCAGTGGTATTAACAGATCACTGATGTTAATGTTTCCTCACCAGTGGTATTAACAGATCACTGATGTTAATGTTTCCTCACCAGTGGTATTAACAGATCACTGATGTTAATGTTTCCTCACCAGTGGTATTAACAGATCACTGATGTTAATGTTTCCTCACCAGTGGTATTAACAGATCACTGATGTTAATGTTTCCTCACCAGTGGTATTAACAGATCACTGATGTTAATGTTTCCTCACCAGTGGTATTAACAGATCACTGATGTTAATGTTTCCTCACCAGTGGTATTAACAGATCACTGATGTCCATGTTAATGTTTCCTCACCAGTGGTATTAACAGATCACAGATGTTAATGTTTCCTCACCAGTGGTATTAACAGATCACTGATGTTAATGTTTCCTCACCAGTGGTATTAACAGATCACAGATGTTAATGTTTCCTCACCAGTGGTATTAACAGATCACTGATGTTAATGTTTCCTCACCAGTGGTATTAACAGATCACTGATGTTAATGTTTCCTCACCAGTGGTATTAACAGATCACTGATGTTAATGTTTCCTCACCAGTGGTATTAACAGATCACTGATGTCCACTCACCAGTGGTATTAACAGATCACTGATGTCCACGTTAATGTGAGACACAGTGAATTATCAGTGAAAAAATCTGTCTGTAAACAATTGTTGGAAAGATTACTTGTGTCATGCACAAAGTAGATGTCCTAATCAACTTGCCAAAACTGTAGTTTTTTTAACAAGAAATTTGTGGAGTGTTTGAAAAACTAGTTTTAAATGACTCCAACCTAAGTATACTGTATGTAAACTTCCAACTTCAACTGTATGTGTTCAGCACTTTTGAAATCTATAGCGACAGAATTCCGAACACGGGCCATTCTTACAGTATTCTCCCTGTACACCAAGTCAGAACTATAGGATAAATAAAGGGGGCATATAAGCAGACAATGAAAGCTATTACAATATTTGATGATGACATTTCTCTAAAACAGGCCATAGGCTACATGGGCATCACCAAGTCAGAACAGTAGGCTAAATCATGAGGGGGAAAGTGACAAAATTATTCGGGGAGGCACATGTGTTACTAACAGCTTACTACACAACATACACTTAGTATTACTTTCTTAGCTACAGTTTACATATCTCCCTGGCATATTTTAAGCCAGCAGCATACCACCCTGCATACCACTGCTGGCTTGCTTCTGAAGCTAAGCAGGGTTGGTCCTGGTCAGTTCCTGGATGGGAGACCAGATGCTTCTGGAAGTGGTGTTGGAGGGCCAGTAGGAGGCACTCTTTCTGGTCTAAAAAAATATCCAATGCCCCAGGGCAGTGATTGGGGACACTGCCCTGTGTAGGGTGCAGTCTTTCGGAAGGGACGTTAAATAGGTGTCCTGACTCTCTGAGTTCATTAAAGATCCCATAGCACTTATCGTAAGAGTAACCCCGGTGTCCTGGCTAAATTCCCATTATGGCCCTCAAACTATCACGGTCACCTAATCATCCCCCCAGCTTCCAATTGGCTCATTCCTCCCCCCTCCTCTCCCCTGTAACTATTCCCCAGGTCGTTGTTGTAAATGAGAATGTGTTCTCAGTTAACTGACCTGGTAAAATAACGGATAAATATTACCTCATTTATACAGCAGCATACAAGACATTTTTGGCCTCACCTTGTTGTGCTGTGATCACTTGATCAGGAAGGTGGCGTGGCGGTCCTTCGTGGACAAATTCTGTCATCGAACTTTGTCAAAGTCCGGCATTCTCTGAATTTATGGTGCTTTCAAGACAACTGGGATCTCGGGGAAAAAAACAAGGTTGAATCATGACGTTAGTGATCTTCAGGTCGGAGCTCTAGAAAGAGGCCCGAGTTGGATGACTGTTCAAAACGTTTCCAGTTGTTTTGAACTCACTGAAGTCTCACAATTCCCAGGTTCCGAGTTTCCAGTTGTTTTGAATTCACTGAAGTCATGCTGAATTGACAGCATGACCCATGTCGAATGTTTATCTATTTAAGCCTGGAAAAGAGACCCTTCAACCCAGACTTGGACCACACATCCACTCCATTGAATAGCAGGCTAGTGACTGCTTTGCAATGCTTGCAGTTAATCACTGACCACCTTCCAAACCTGTCATTGTTGAATTTGCGATTTCAGTCCAATCAAAGCTACTGTAGATATAACGTGATTTGAGGTCACTTTATCTGTGGCCAATGACCTTGAGCCTTCTTGGATGGGCACTTCTAATGTAACTCTACTTCCTTCTACTTTATTGTGGTCATTACCATAGAAACGGCAGTTGTTTGACCTGTTGCCCTCATGCCCTGATGTGTCATTTATATCAACTCAGTTACACCACTACATTCTCCCTCATTTCAGTAGAATCACCATTTTGTCTGTCTAATTAGACTAGTGAAAAATCAGCTGAAATTAAAACCAGCTGAAATGTATTGATTAGGGGTGCGTCCCCAAATGGAAGTGTGTTCCCTATGCAGTGCACTACTTTTGAGCCCTGTGGGCCACTATAAAGGGAATAGGGTGCCATTTGGGATGCAACCCCAGTTCTATCCATGCTATACTAGTTCTATCCATGCTATACTAGTTCTATGCATGCTATACTAGTTCTATGCATGCTATACTAGTTCTATCCATGCTATACTAGTTCTATGCATGCTATACTAGTTATATCCATGCTATACTAGTTCTATGCATGCTATACTAGTTCTATCCATGCTATACTAGTTCTATGCATGCTATACTAGTTCTATCCATGCTATACTAGTTCTATGCATGCTATACTAGTTCTATGCATGCTATACTAGTTCTATGCATGCTATACTAGTTCTATGCATGCTATACTAGTTCTATGCATGCTATACTAGTTATATCCATGCTATACTAGTTCTATGCATGCTATACTAGTTCTATGCATGCTATACCAGTTCTATCCATGCTATACTAGTTATATGCATGCTATACTAGTTCTATGCATGCTATACTAGTTCTATCCATGCTATACTAGTTCTATGCATGCTATACTAGTTCTATCCATGCTATACTAGTTCTATGCATGCTATACTAGTTCTATCCATGCTATACTAGTTCTATGCATGCTATACTAGTTCTATGCATGCTATACTAGTTCTATGCATGCTATACTAGTTCTATCCATGCTATACTAGTTCTATCCATGCTATACTAGTTCTATCCATGCTATACTAGTTCTATGCATGCTATACTAGTTCTATGCATGCTATACTAGTTCTATCCATGCTATACTAGTTCTATGCATGCTATACTAGTTCTATCCATGCTATACTAGTTCTATGCATGCTATACTAGTTCTATGCATGCTATACTAGTTCTATCCATGCTATACTAGTTCTATGCATGCTATACTAGTTCTATCCATGCTATACTAGTTCTATGCATGCTATACTAGTTCTATGCATGCTATACTAGTTCTATGCATGCTATACTAGTTCTATGCATGCTATACTAGTTCTATGCATGCTATACTAGTTCTATCCATGCTATACTAGTTCTATGCATGCTATACTAGTTCTATGCATGCTATACTAGTTCTATGCATGCTATACTAGTTCTATGCATGCTATACTAGTTCTATCCATGCTATACTAGTTCTATGCATGCTATACTAGTTCTATGCATGCTATACTAGTTCTATGCATGCTATACTAGTTCTATGCATGCTATACTAGTTCTATCCATGCTATACTAGTTCTATGCATGCTATACTAGTTCTATCCATGCTATACTAGTTATATGCATGCTATACTAGTTCTATCCATGCTATACTAGTTCTATGCATGCTATACTAGTTCTATCCATGCTATACTAGTTCTATCCATGCTATACTAGTTCTATGCATGCTATACTAGTTCTATGCATGCTATACTAGTTCTATGCATGCTATACTAGTTCTATCCATGCTATACTAGTTCTATGCATGCTATACTAGTTCTATGCATGCTATACTAGTTCTATGCATGCTATACTAGTTCTATGCATGCTATACTAGTTCTATGCATGCTATACTAGTTCTATCCATGCTATACTAGTTCTATCCATGCTATACTAGTTCTATGCATGCTATACTAGTTCTATCCATGCTATACTAGTTCTATCCATGCTATACTAGTTCTATCCATGCTATACTAGTTCTATCCATGCTATACTAGTTCTATGCATGCTATACTAGTTCTATCCATGCTATACTAGTTCTATCCATGCTATACTAGTTCTATCCATGCTATACTAGTTCTATCCATGCTATACTAGTTCTATCCATGCTATACTAGTTCTATCCATGCTATACTAGTTCTATCCATGCTATACTAGTTCTATCCATGCTATACTAGTTCTATGCATGCTATACTAGTTCTATCCATGCTATACTAGTTCTATCCATGCTATACTAGTTATATGCATGCTATACTAGTTCTATGCATGCTATACTAGTTCTATCCATGCTATACTAGTTCTATCCATGCTATACTAGTTCTATGCATGCTATACTAGTTCTATCCATGCTATACTAGTTCTATCCATGCTATACTAGTTCTATCCATGCTATACTAGTTCTATCCATGCTATACTAGTTCTATCCATGCTATACTAGTTCTATGCATGCTATACTAGTTCTATGCATGCTATACTAGTTCTATGCATGCTATACTAGTTCTATCCATGCTATACTAGTTCTATCCATGCTATACTAGTTCTATCCATGCTATACTAGTTCTATGCATGCTATACTAGTTCTATGCATGCTATACTAGTTCTATCCATGCTATACTAGTTCTATGCATGCTATACTAGTTCTATCCATGCTATACTAGTTCTATGCATGCTATACTAGTTCTATGCATGCTATACTAGTTCTATGCATGCTATACTAGTTCTATCCATGCTATACTAGTTCTATGCATGCTATACTAGTTCTATGCATGCTATACTAGTTCTATGCATGCTATACTAGTTTTATCCATGCTATACTTCACCTTTCGGTCAGCTCTCACTAAAGCCTCCGTCCATATGAACGTGATGTCACTGATGAGCTCTGACAGGAATGATTGTTACAACTCCTGTTATCCACACTCAAAGAAGGTGTGTGTGTGTGTGAGAGAGTGTGTTTGTCTAAGGGTGATTAGGGGCCAGAGGAGGAAGCATCTCTCTCTCTCTCTGTCTGTCTCTCTCTCTCTGTCTGTCTCTCTGTCTGTCTGTCTGTCTCTCTGTCTCTCTGTCTCCCTCTCTCTCTCTCCGTCTCTCCCTCCCTCCTTCTCCATCCCTGCTCTGAGGTATATCAAAGCCTGCGTTGCCAGGAGACAACATGCATGCATCAATAGTGTGTTTTCTCTCTCTTAATTAGTAGTGTAAATATTCTCTCCCTTTTCCCTCTTTCTCTTCCTCCTTCTCTTCGTCCAGTCAGCCAATAGTATTGTAGCCCTTGAGTCTCAGCCAATAGTATTGTAGCCCTCGAGTCTCAGCCAATAGTATTGTAGCCCTGGAGTGTCAGCCAATAGCATTGTAGCCCTCGAGTCTCAGCCAATAGTATTGTAGCCTTCGAGTCTCAGCCAATATTATTGCAGCCCTCGAGTCTCAGCCAATAGTATTCCAGCCCTCGAGTCTCAGCCAATAATATTCCAGCCCTCGAGTCTTAGCCAATAGTATTGTAGCCCTGGAGTCTCAGCCAATAGTATTATAGCCATGGAGTCTCAGCCAATAGTATTGTAGCCCTGGAGCCTCAGCCAATAGTATTATAGCAATGGAGCCTCAGCCAATAGTATTGTAGCCCTGGAACCTCAGCCAATAGTATTGTAGCCCTGGAGCCTCAGCGAATAGTACTGTAGCCATGGAGTCTCAGCCAATAGTATTATAGCCATGGAGTCTCAGCCAATAGTATTGTAGCCCTGGAGCCTCAGCCAATAGTATTGTAGCCATGGAGCCTCAGCCAATAGTATTGTAGCCATGGAGCTTCAGCCAATAGTATAGTAGTTGTGGAGTGGTGAACTGTGCCGCGTCGCATCAGAGGCTCTGGCCAATAGGAGCGCCCTATATAAGGAACAGGTTATCATTTGGGACTCACAACTGGTGAACTGTGGGTCTGTGGTGACCTTTGACCCTTTGAGGATGAGGAAACAAAGACCAGCTGTGGAGTCCTGAAGGGTCTGTGTGTCTCTGTGTGGGGGGGGGGGGTTGAGTCATGTGGTATTTGGTGTTGTCATGTCATCGAGGAGCAGTCTCATCGTTGCCGGCACTTAGTTCATAACACAAAGAGAGCTACACGTCTGTAACAAGGGGGCCTCTTTTCTTTCTGAGTGTGAGGGAGGACGAACAAGTGTGTGTGTGTGTGGGGGGGGGGGAGCTGTTGAAAGCGTGTGAGGGTGAACAAGGCCTGCTGTGGTGCTGAGCTGAGCTCATCCCATCAGAAACACTGGGCGCATTGGACCGTGCCTAGCTCTGCCAAACGGTAAGCCTGCCCTTGCAAAGATCAGATCAGTACAATCCCTGTGAGAATCAGTGCCAGTTGCTACCCACAACAGTTTTCAATGAAGATGTTTTGTCAGGAAGTGAATTTTAAAATCACTTCCTCAATTGACTGAATTGGCCCCCCCCAACCTGCTGCATCAGTCATAAAAACGAGAGAACAGATTTATTTTTTAAATGTAACCTTTATTTATGTAGGCAACCCTTCATATTACCTGTCCTCCATTTCTCTCCACTATCATCTCCCACATCCAAACCGGCCTCTATCAACGAGACGCAGCAGGAAACAGACTGTAAGAGAGCCAGGCAGCCAGGCTCAGTGTTGCAGCAAGACGAGTGACATGATTGACAGGTGAACTGAAGAGGCCTGTGTGGCACTGGTACAATATTAAATATTCCATCGTTAGTACACATTATCATTAAGGCCTAGTAAACATGGACACTCAGGCTCACTCATTTATATAATATAATATTTAGTTATTATATTATGATTAGTTATTATAATAATGGTTGTTGCCATGTTGCAAATGACCGACACTGAGCTGATTGTAGTTATAAGGGTTTTAGCGCCCCCTTCTGGGCATTCTAACATACCAACTTCAATAGGCTGAAGACAGTGTAGGCTACCTCTCTCTCTCTCTCTCTCTGTCTATTATTAGGTTGAAGACAGTGTAGGCTACCTCTCTCTCTCTCTGTCTATTATTAGGTTGAAGACAGTGTAGGCTACCCCTCTCTCTCTCTGTGTCTATTATTAGGCTGAAGACAGTGTAGGCTACCTCTCTCTCTCTCTCTCTCTATTATTAGGCTGAAGACAGTGTAGGCTACCTCTCTCTCTCTCTCTCTCTCTATTATTAGGCTGAAGACAGTGTAGGCTACCTCTCTCTCTCTCTCTCTCTGTCTATTATTAGGCTGAAGACAGTGTAGGCTACCTCTCTCTCTCTCTCTCTCTCTCTGTCTATTATTAGGCTGAAGACAGTGTAGGCTACCCCTCTCTCTCTCTGTCTATTAATAGGCTGAAGACAGTGTAGGCTACCCCTCTCTCTCTCTGTCTATTAATAGGCTGAAGACAGTGTAGGCTACCCCTCTCTCTCTCTGTCTATTATTAGGCTGAAGACAGTGTAGGCTACCTCTCTCTCTCTGTGTCTATTATTAGGCTGAAGACAGTGTAGGCTACCCCTCTCTCTCTCTGTCTATTAATAGGCTGAAGACAGTGTAGGCTACCCCTCTCTCTCTCTGTCTATTATTAGGCTGAAGACAGTGTAGGCTACCTCTCTCTCTCTCTGTCTATTATTAGGCTGAAGACAGTGTAGGCTACCTCTCTCTGTCTCTGTCTATTATTAGGCTGAAGACAGTGTAGGCTACCTCTCTCTCTCTCTCTCTATTATTAGGCTGAAGACAGTGTAGGCTACCCCTCTCTCTCTCTGTCTATTAATAGGCTGAAGACAGTGTAGGCTACCCCTCTCTCTCTCTGTCTATTATTAGGCTGAAGACAGTGTAGGCTACCTCTCTCTCTCTCTCTGTCTATTATTAGGCTACCTCTCTCTCTCTTTGATCTTAAGTGACTTGCCTAGTTAAAGGTTGCATTTTATTTTTATATGTGAACAGAACTGTCGTTTATGGTGAAACTATTCCTCATCAAATAATTTATTTTCAAAGGAAACATTGAACATCTAATAGCCAAATCATATAGTGTAAAAGTAGGTGAGCTGGTTCTACTCCTTTTAGTGTAAAAGCACTATATGTGCTACCTAAAAGCATAGGTCTGACACAGCTACTAGTTATCAACCCCTCTAAGCATAGGTCTGACACAGCTACTAGTTATCAACCCCTCTAAGCATAGGTCTGACACAGCTACTAGTTATAAACCCCTCTAAGCATAGGTCTGACACAGCTACTAGTTATAAACCCCTCTAAGCATAGGTCTGACACAGCTACTAGATATCAGCCCCTCTAAGCATAGGTTTGACACATGTCGACACAGCTACTAGTTATCAACCCCTCTAAGCATAGGTCTGACACATGTCGACACAGCTACTAGTTATCAACCCCTCTAAGCATAGGTCTGACACACGTCGACACAGCTACTAGATACCAACCCCTCTAAGCATAGGTCTGACACATGTCGACACAGCTACTAGTTATCAACCCCTCTAAGCATAGGTCTGACACATGTCGACACAGCTACTAGTTATCAACCCCTCTAAGCATAGGTCTGACACACGTCGACACAGCTACTAGATACCAACCCCTCTAAGCATAGGTCTGACACATGTCGACACAGCTACTAGTTATCAACCCCTCTAAGCATAGGTCTGACACAGCTACTAGATATCAGCCCCTCTAAATGACAACGGGTTTGATCACGCATGCGCAGGTCGACGCTTTGCCAAGGCAACTCAAAGCCGCTGCTGTAACCGTCCAGATACCTTGTAACTTCACCTCACAACAATAACAACATAGCTGGAAAACACAGACACAGTTCTCGCAAACACCTGCAGAATTTTAACCAACAGAACAATGCCACTACATTTCAAGGTAAACAAATGTACTTTTTAAATTGAACGAGTATAGAAATTCAACTCTTGGCTTTGGTTAGCGCAGTGTTTTTGAAACAACCACGTCCAGTAATCTGGGTCACCGCCTGAGTGAGGTGAAGAGGTTTCGACTGATACGAGAAAACGGAAACATTGTTTCATTCGCACAAATACAATGTTTAGTTTATTAACATCGTGTATTGCGATTACATCGGATAAACCATCTTCGACGATTGCAGGTATAGTTAGCTAGACGGGGAAACAACCAAGTCCCACGTCCAAGGTGTCGGTTATTAGCTTGGTTTAGCTAAGTGTTTCCTAACACGTTACAATGGTATACAGCGGATAAACTCATGTAAACTAGCTAACAGTGGCTATTTCCTGTTTTTATTGATACATAGAGATACGTGGTTAACGTGGTTTATTGCGTTAGTATGATTAATCAGCCTAGATAAAGACAGTGGTACAGTATGGTTTATAAACTGTGACCTAGACAGCTGTACACTTGCTAGATATGCCTGTAGCTGCAAACTCAGTTCACAGATTTCATTCAAACGAATGCAGCCAATCGGTTTCCTAGGAAACATCTGACCAACACGAATCATGCAAACGTTTGTGCATGCATGATGCTTACAGTCCTTTTAAAGGCATGCTATTTGCTAAATATCTCCCACTTAAACAATATAGTAAGTCATGTATTCCTATGCTATTTACTAATGTTTTGGATACTCACATGCACAGGGCATCAGTGAGTACAAGAAGAAATTTAAAGACCGAGTCGCTACCCGCTCCAGAAGCGCCTCTCCTCAGCGACGAATGCGCTTAGCTGGACTTCGATCTGACCAGATGGGTAAGATTGATTGATTGATTTATTGATTGATTGATATAGACCCTTTTCCAGGACACGACACACTGACGTCACGCACAGATGCACGCGACTCTTGGTCGCCATCTGCAACCCCTTCAACATAGCCTGAATGTTTTTATTACTTCTAAACAAAATAACTTTTTTCTAAACTTATCATCTTACAATGATGTTTTGATTCTTGCTTGAACGGTCGCTAAGATTATATTTGGATGTGAACTTTGATAAATAACTATTTTGGATGCGGCAGGTGTTGGCTAGAATGTTAACGCTCATTGACATACTGTAGCATGTAGCGAAAGCTAGACAAAGAGCCATTCTACTGGTTGAAGTTCAAGTGTTTTTAAATAGAAGTATAATGCAGTCGAATTTGCGATGATGACACACACACATTATATTAAGCAGGACATTCATATACAACCCTTTCAAATCCAGTTATAATCCAAAAGTAGTGTGAAAAGCACTCATAAACAACATGTAAATAGAGGTGTGTTTTTGTGTGTTCGTTCTGTCACGAGCTTGCGTGTATTGCACTTCCTGCAGCAATCTTTGCAAAAACAGAAAGGGGTCTATATGACCGGTAACAGTATAATATGCCAAGTTAACATATCACACATCATTCATATTCCTGTCGTGCATCTTCATCTTTAAAACACTGAGCGCAGCTCTACTATTCTTATTTGACTATTTACAGTTTAGTCGTAGTGAGTGAATACATTATCATACTGGTCCTCCGTGGGAATAGAACCCACAACCCTGGCTTTGTAAGAACCGTGCTCTACCACCTGAGTCACATGGTCAACTATCATCTCTCCTTCTGTCATCCATATTACACCAGGTATCAGTCGAGAAACTATCATCTCTCTGTCATCCATATTACACCAGGTATCAGTAGAGAAACTATCGTCTGTCCTTCCGTCATCCATATTACACCAGGTATCAGTCGAGACACTATCATCTCTCTGTCATCCATATTACACCAGGTATCAGTCGAGAAGCTATCATCTCTCTGTCATCCATATTACACCAGGTATCAGTAGAGACACTATCATCTGGCCTTCTGTCATCCATATTACACCAGGTATCAGTAGAGACACTATCATCTCTCTGTCATCCATATTACACCAGGTATCAGTAGAGATACTATCATCTCTCCTTCTGTCATCCATATTACACCAGGTATCAGTAGAGACACTATCATCTCTCCTTCTGTCATCCATATTACACCAGGTATCAGTCGAGAAACTATCATCTCTCTGTCATCCATATTACACCAGGTATCAGTAGAGAAACTATCGTCTGTCCTTCCGTCATCCATATTACACCAGGTATCAGTCGAGACACTATCATCTCTCTGTCATCCATATTACACCAGGTATCAGTCGAGAAGCTATCATCTCTCTGTCATCCATATTACACCAGGTATCAGTAGAGACACTATCATCTGGCCTTCTGTCATCCATATTACACCAGGTATCAGTAGAGACACTATCATCTCTCTGTCATCCATATTACACCAGGTATCAGTAGAGATACTATCATCTCTCCTTCTGTCATCCATATTACACCAGGTATCAGTAGAGACACTATCATCTGTCCTTCTGTCATTCATATTACACCAGGTATCAGTAGAGAAACTATCATCTCTCTGTCATCCATATTACACCAGGTATCAGTCGAGAGCCTCAGTTTCTGTCCAAAAGGAAGGTGCCCTCCTCCCACACGCCCCAGGTGTCCAGCTCCTTCCAATGGAACCCCACCACCACAGAGCCCCCACAGAGACGAGATGAGACCCCCAGACCTGGTACCTCTCCCCTGGCTCCTACCCCAGAGAGAGTCCACACCCCTCTGGCCCCTAGGGGTCCCCCTCCTCCAGGGGACCCCCAACGAGGCCCGACCACTCTCCAGGGCCAGACCCACACCCGGAGCCCCCTGGCTACTGTAGAGAGACAGGACCAAGCTTTCAACGGGGTGAGAATGGTTGTTATATATTTCTGCATGTTCTCGATTTAGCTTGCACTTTTGAGACTATTCTATTGGCTCCGTTGTACCAGGAAAACTAAATCAATGTATTTGAAAGGACCGTTTGACACACGTGTTTGACCCAGGCCTTCTAAGCAGCCCCGTGGCCTGTGCAGCAGACAGTTCATTTTTTAAATTTAACCAAGTCAGTTAAAAACAAATTCTTATTTTACGATGACCGCACAAGTGAGTTATTACTGGTGACCTGTGTAGTAAAGTGAGAAATGTGATTCCAGGTCGACTACGTGTTGAGGAGGAAGGCAGGGCTGAAGTCGTCTGGACAGAGGACCGGACTACTGAACTCGGAGTACAGGAAACAGTTTCCGTGGAAGACACCTGTAGCTGGCCACGCCTCCCCACTGCTGGCTGCAGAGCAGGTGTTAGTTGTTCCACTCATATCCTCGTCTTGTCTGCACGTATATACAACCCCAAACATCCATAACATCCACGTTAAAGCCCAGATGTTCCGCTCATATCCTCGTCTTTTCTGAACGCCAACACATCCACGTTAAAGCCCTGATAGTCACACATTTGACATGTGTAGGCATTTCCTGGTCATAGAGGGGCCCAATGCACACCTATTAAGTATGATTCACTGCTTCATGTTACACCCTGAACCCAGGGTTGGTCACCCATTCTGCCCCATTACTAGTTAGTCTTGAAAACCCGATTGTAGACAACACAGTGACTAGGACCTGGTTTTAATGAGGGTCTGTTGAAAACCCGACCGAGGGCAACACAGTGACTAGGGCCTGGTTTTAATGAGGGTCTGTTGAAAACCCGACTGAGGGCAACACAGTGACTAGGACCTGGTTTTAATGAGGGAGTCTTCTGAAAACCCGACCGTAGACAACACAGTGACTAGGGCCTGGTTTTAATGAGGGAGTCTGTTGAAAACCCGACCGAGGGCAACACGGTGACTAGGACCAGGTTTTAATGAGGGTCTGTTGGCCTAGAGGAACTACATCATGACCTACGTCGATAAGGGGTTTGGGGGGGGGGGGGACAGTTCTGGGGACTCTCATAACAAATCACGAGGCGGACATGCCAGAACGCTGTGATTTAAAACCAAACTTTGCAGTGGTTTTAGTTGAGGTAGTTGAGGTAGTTGATGTTAACCCAAGGCTGTTAACCCACTGTTCCCCGGGTGCCAAAGATGTGGATGTTGATTAAGGCAGCCCCCCCCCCCCCCCCCCCCCCCCCCCGCACCTCTCTGATTCAGAGGGGTGGGGTTAAATGAGGAAGACACACCTCTCTGATTCAGAGGGGTGGGGTTAAATGAGGAAGACACACCTCTCTGATTCAGAGGGGCGGGGTTAAATGAGGAAGACACATTTCAGTTGAAGGCATTCAGTTGTACAACCTGAGTAGGTATCTACTTGCGAACTATAACCTCTGGGATGTCCATCTTGCTAGCTACTATTTAGTATTTTATTCAAGAGGATAAAGTCGGAAGTGACGTAGGAAGTGACGTAGTTCCTCTATGCCAAAAGAGTCCATCATTGAAACCAGACGTCAGTCAGTGTGTTGCCTAGGGTCTGGTTGTCAAAACGAAATGACTAGTTTGAGAGGTAGGCAATCTACCCAAGCTGTGGAGCAGAGATGCTGTTTCGTCAAACAGCCAGTAGATGGTAGCAGAGTATTTGAGTATGAATCAACTATGACAGTTACAGTATATTTCCTTGCATGGTCTTCTTCTTCAGATGCTGTACACCAGCCACCGTTCCATCCCTCCTTTCAAGTCTAACCCGGTGGTGGTGTTGGAGAGCGAGTACAGCAGGAACTTTAAAGCCTCTCCTCCTCCCAGAGGACCACGGCTACGCAGCGACGTAGACCAGGTGCCTCCGTTCCAGAGAGAGAACGTTTCACCCGAGAAAGCATCAAAGGTACTTCCGAGTTCCAGTCAGTCCACACGCCACACTACAACTCAATCTTTGATCTGGTAATCGATTTCTTCAACCTCTTATGTAACAGACTTTACGAACGTGTGTCGTAGCTGGCCAGAGACCAGCACTCAAACATGATCTGATTCTGGGTGCCAAGATTAGGCCACAATATAATACTCCCAGCGTTGGCAATATCTTCAACGGTACCTTTTGTATTTCAATAAGGAAGCAGATAGCCCTACTTACTTATAACAAGTATTTGTCACTGATTTCTGGGAAGATCAGGATACATAAGGACATAGACTAGCAAGGTTTTTCTCTGTTTATTGACATTTTTTTTTAAAAACCTTGGAGGAATACAATGAACACCTAGAACGTCCAATATGAAAGGGGAATACAATGAACACCTAGAACGTCCAAAATGAAAGAGGAATACAATGAACACCTAGAACGTCCAATATGGAAGAGGAATACAATGAACACCTAGAACGTCCAATATGGAAGGGGAATACAATGAACACCTAGAACCTCCAATATGGAAGGGGAATACAATGAACACCTAGAACGTCCAATATGAAAGAGGAATACAATGAACACCTAGAACGTCCAATATGAAAGAGGAATACAATGAACACCTAGAACGTCCAATATGAAAGGGGAATACAATGAACACCTAGAACGTCCAATATGAAAGGGGAATACAATGAACACCTAGAACGTCCAATATGAAAGGGGAACACAATGAACACCTAGAACGTCCAATATGAAAGGGGAATACAATGAACACCTAGAACGTCCAATATGGAAGAGGAATACAATGAACACCTAGAACGTCCAATATGGAAGAGGAATACAATGAACACCTAGAACGTCCAATATGGAAGAGGAATACAATGAACACCTAGAACGTCCAATATGAAAGAGGAATACAATGAACACCTAGAACGTCCAATATGAAAGAGGAATACAATGAACACCTAGAACGTCCAATATGGAAGAGGAATACAATGAACACCTAGAACGTCCAATATGGAAGAGGAATACAATGAACACCTAGAACGTCCAATATGAAAGAGGAATACAATGAACACCTAGAACGTCCAATATGAAAGGGGAATACAATGAACACCTAGAACGTCCAATATGAAAGAGGAATACAATGAACACCTAGAACGTCCAATATGAAAGAGGAATACAATGAACACCTAGAACGTCCAATATGGAAGAGGAATACAATGAACACCTAGAACGTCCAATATGGAAGAGGAATACAATGAACACCTAGAACGTCCAATATGAAAGGGGAATACAATGAACACCTAGAACGTCCAATATGAAAGAGGAATACAATGAACACCTAGAACGTCCAATATGGAAGAGGAATACAATGAACACCTAGAACGTCCAATATGAAAGAGGAATACAATGAACACCTAGAACGTCCAATATGGAAGTAAATAAACCGCTAGATACACCCACTGGAGTGTACAGGAGGTTTGGTGGTATTTCCGTACTGGTTCCACTGGTTTTATACCCAGGTTCCTCTGACTGACTGACTGGATTGCATCCCAAATGGCACCCTATTCCCTATATAAGGGCTCTGGTCAAAAGTAGTGCACTATGTAGGGAATAGGGTGCCATTTGGAACGACGCGGCCTTTACGAATGGCTCTGTTCTGTTCTGTTGCGATGATGACATCAGAGAAAGCGGAGGAAGAAGAGGGAAGAGAGAGAGAGAAAGTCCAGCGTAATATTTACGAATGGCTCTGTTCTGTCCTGAAAGAGGGAAGAGAGAGAGAGAAAGAGGGAAGAGCGGAAGAAGAAGAGGGAAGAGGGAGAGAGAAAGTCCAGCATCGTGGAGGAGAATATTCCAGTTCCACAGCCTCGGGAGCAGCTGGCGGACCAGGAAGTGAAGTCACAGAGCCCCCAGAAGGCACATCTTCCCCACAGGTGAGATCAGCGGTCAGTTGTGATTACAGGGTATGATGGAGGGTGAAGTCACCTCGACACGCTGATCCTGGGTTCATTTAGCATTCTTCCCACTAACTGTTAAGGGTAGGATTAGGGGGAGGGGGAGCTGATCCTAGACCTGTCCCTTTGGGAAACTTCACCTGGAGTCAGAGGTCAGGGGTGGGGAAGGGGAAGTAGGAGGGGAAAGAGAGAGGCAACCTGTCAGTAATAGGAACTCTCATGTATTGTATATTGTCTCTTTCCATCTTCACTTCCTGCTATGTGTCATGCAGTATTTTGGTAATAATTACCAGTAACACTGCTCTCTCTCTCTCTCTCTCTCTCTCTCTCTCTCTCTCTGTGTCTCTCTCTCTCTCTCTCTCTCGCTGTGTCTCTCTCGCTGTGTCTCTCTCGCTGTGTCTCTCTCGCTGTGTCTCTCTCGCTGTGTCTCTCTCTCTCTCTCTCTCTCTCTCTCTCTCTCTCTGTGTCTCTCTCTCTCTCTCTCTGTGTCTCTCTCTCTCTCTGCTCTCTCTTCTCTCTGCTCTCTCTGCTCTCTCTGCTCTCTCTCTCTCTCTCTCTCTGCACTCTCTCTCTCTCTATGCACTCTCTCTCTCTGCACTCTCTCTGTCTCTCTCTCTGCACCTCTCTCTCTCTCACTCACTCACTCACTCACACGCTCTCTCTCTCTCTCTCTGCACTCTCTCTGTCTCTCTCTCTGCACCTCTCTCTCACTCACTCACTCACTCACTCACACTCTCTCTCTCTCTCTCTCTCTGCACTCTCTCTCTCTGCACTCTCTCTCTCTGCACTCTCTCTCTCTCTCTCTCTCTCTCTGCACCTCTCTCTCTCTCACTCACTCACTCACTCACTCACTCACTCACACTCTCTCTCTCTCTCTCTCTGCACTCTCTCTCTCTCTCACTCACTCACTCACTCACTCACTCACTCACTCACTCACTCACTCACTCACTCACTCACTCTCTCCCTGTCTCTCTCTCTCTCTCTCTCTCTCTCTCTCTCTCTCTCTCTCTCTCTCTCTCTCTCTCTCTCTCTCTCTCTCTCACATGGAACTTCTCCAATGGACAGCAGCAGAGTTTGGTCATTCACATGTGGCCTATTCAACTAATACATTTTAGTTTATAAATCATAATGCCAAGTGCAATGCTAAACGATCACTGAATAGACATTATCTGACTTGGCCTGTCTCTGTGTATTTCTGTCCCTCTCTCCAGAAAGGTGAAATCAGAGTACAATGCCAACTTCCGCTCTCCACTGAACTACATGTACAAGGACGGCGCCTGGGTCAAGGCTTCCACAGTAGGAGAGGAGGTCAGTGTAGTTATTACAGTGTCTACCACAGTAGGAGAGGAGGTCAGTGTAGTTATTACAGTGTCTACCACAGTAGGAGAGGAGGTCAGTGTAGTTATTACAGTGTCTACCACAGTAGGAGAGGAGGTCAGTGTAGTTATTACAGTGTCTACCACAGTAGAGGAGGTCATTGTAGTTATTACAGTGTCTACCACAGTAGAGGAGGTCAGTGTAGTTACTCCCCTGTCTACCACAGTAGAGGAGGTCAGTGTAGTTACTCCCCTGTCTACCACAGTAGAGGAGGTCAGTGTAGTTACTCCCCTGTCTACCACAGTAGAGGAGGTCAGTGTAGTTATTACCCTGTCTACCACAGTAGAGGAGGTCAGTGTAGTTATTACCCTGTCTACCACAGTAGAGGAGGTCAGTGTAGTTACTACAGTGTCTACCACAGTAGAGGAGGTCAGTGTAGTTATTACAGTGTCTACCACAGTAGAGGAGGTCATTGTAGTTATTACAGTGTCTACCACAGTAGAGGAGGTCAGTGTAGTTACTCCCCTGTCTACCACAGTAGAGGAGGTCAGTGTAGTTACTCCCCTGTCTACCACAGTAGAGGAGGTCAGTGTAGTTATTACCCTGTCTACCACAGTAGAGGAGGTCAGTGTAGTTATTACCCTGTCTACCACAGTAGAGGAGGTCAGTGTAGTTATTACAGTGTCTACCACAGTAGAGGAGGTCAGTGTAGTTACTACAGTGTCTACCACAGTAGAGGAGGTCAGTGTAGTTATTACAGTGTCTACCACAGTAGAGGAGGTCAGTGTAGTTACTACAGTGTCTACCACAGTAGGAGAGGAGGTCAGTGTAGTTATTACAGTGTCTACCACAGTAGAGGAGGTCAGTGTAGTTACTACAGTGTCTACCACAGTAGAGGAGGTCAGTGTAGTTACTACAGTGTCTACCACAGTAGAGGAGGTCAGTGTAGTTGTTGTATAAAGTAATGACCTACAGGCTCTAAATAAATGTCATTGATATGGAGTCTCTTTAACACATTCTCTCTTCCCATCCTCCATTGCAGGGGCGTGACAGTCAGCATAGTCACGTTTGGTATCACGAGGTAACACGGTCCTAGTCTCCCCGCTGTTCTACTGTACCTTCCTTCTCTTTTGGCTGTTGGCAATGACCCCCCCCCCCCCCATCCCTCCTCTCACGTTGACATCAAACTGAGTGATGATACATGAGTGAACAGAACACCTGTGTATCCACCTTAGAAACAATACAATGGGCAAAAAAAGAGTTTCCATTGTTGAGTTTCAGAAAGGCCTCATACCTGAGATCTAGGCCTGAGATTGTTGAGTTTCAGAAAGGCCTCATACCTGACATCTAGGCCTGAGATTGTTGAGTTTCAGAAAGGCCTCATACCTGAGATCTAGGCCTGAGATTGTTGAGTTTCAGAAAGGCCTCATACCTGAGATCTAGGCCTGAGATTGTTGAGTTTCAGAAAGGCCTCATACCTGAGATCTAGGCCTGAGATTGTTGAGTTTCAGAAATGCCTCATACCTGAGATCTAGGCCTGAGATTGTTGAGTTTCAGAAAGACCTCATACCTGAGATCTAGGCCTGAGATTGTTGAGTTTCAGAAAGGCCTCATAGCTGAGATCTAGGCCTGAGATTGTTGAGTTTCAGAAAGGCCTCATACCTGAGATCTAGGCCTGAGATTGTTGAGTTTCAGAATGGTCTCATACCTGAGATCTAGGCCTGAGATTGTTGAGTTTCAGAAAGGTCTCATACCTGAGATCTAGGCCTGAGATTGTAGAGTTTCAGAAAGGCCTCATACCTGAGATCTAGGCCTGTGATTGTTGAGTTTCAGAAAGGCCTCATACCTGAGATCTAGGCCTGAGATTGTTGAGTTTCAGAAAGGCCTCATACCTGACATCTAGGCCTGAGATTGTTGAGTTTCAGAAAGGCCTCATACCTGAGATCTAGGCCTGAGATTGTTGAGTTTCAGAAAGGCCTCATACCTGACATCTAGGCCTGAGATTGTTGAGTTTCAGAAAGGCCTCATACCTGAGATCTAGGCCTGAGATTGTTGAGTTTCAGAAAGGCCTCATACCTGAGATCTAGGCCTGAGATTGTTGAGTTTCAGAAAGGCCTCATACCTGAGATCTAGGCCTGAGATTGTTGAGTTTCAGAAAGGCCTCATACCTGAGATCTAGGCCTGAGATTGTTGAGTTTCAGAAAGGCCTCATACCTGACATCTAGGCCTGAGATTGTTGAGTTTCAGAAAGGCCTCATACCTGAGATCTAGGCCTGAGATTGTTGAGTTTCAGAAAGGCCTCATACCTGAGATCTAGGCCTGAGATTGTTGAGTTTCAGAAAGGCCTCATAGCTGAGATCTAGGCCTGAGATTGTTGAGTTTCAGAAAGGCCTCATAGCTGAGATCTAGGCCTGAGATTGTTGAGTTTCAGAAAGGCCTCATACCTGAGATCTAGGCCTGAGATTGTTGAGTTTCAGAAAGGCCTCATACCTAAGATCTAGGCCTGAGATTGTTGAGTTTCAGAAAGGCCTCATACCTGAGATCTAGGCCTGAGATTGTTGAGTTTCAGAAAGGTCTCATACCTGAGATCTAGGCCTGAGATTGTTGAGTTTCAGAAAGGCCTCATACCTGAGATCTAGGCCTGAGATTGTTGAGTTTCAGAAAGGCCTCATACCTGAGATCTAGGCCTGAGATTGTTGAGTTTCAGAAAGGCCTCATACCTGAGATCTAGGCCTGAGATTGTTGAGTTTCAGAAAGGCCTCATACCTGAGATCTAGGCCTGAGATTGTTGAGTTTCAGAAAGGCCTCATACCTGAGATCTAGGCCTGAGATTGTTGAGTTTCAGAAAGGCCTCATACCTGAGATCTAGGCCTGAGATTGTTGAGTTTCAGAAAGGCCTCATACCTGAGATCTAGGCCTGAGATTGTTGAGTTTCAGAAAGGCCTCATACCTGAGATCTAGGCCTGATATTGTTGAGTTTCAGAAAGGCCTCATACCTGAGATCTAGGCCTGAGATTGTTGAGTTTCAGAAAGGCCTCATACCTGAGATCTAGGCCTGAGATTGTTGAGTTTCAGAAAGGCCTCATACATGAGATCTAGGCCTGAGATTGTTGATCTGATAGGTTGCTTCAAAGATGAATTGTGAGTGTGCGTGTGTGTGTATGTGTGTGCGTGCTTGTATGAGAACACTGTGTGTGTGTGTGTTTTTTCAGGCAATGTCAGCATAAATACAATGAGTCAGCAGGAGGTTGGTTAGACGGCGTTCTTCTTTCCGTTCAACCTGAATATGCTGAGTGGTTAACCGTACCTTGCCTTGTACGATACGTAGAAACCTGGCCCATAAACTTCATGGAACAGTACTAAATATAGTCTAGATGTGGAAGAACTTTCTAGAAATTCGATTGCCGTTTTGTAAGTAAATTAGTAGTAGTAGTTTAATAACGACCAATATAATGAAGGAATTCTTAGGACCATTAGTTGGACCAAGTCTGATCTGATCTGATGTTCCACTCCAGGATCGGGCTCAAAGTCATTTCAACTGGGCTCTAGTTTAATTTGAGGAAATCAATGAGGACAGAAAGAGATGTTTTTATTTTTCAGCTGAATGAGGATTTTCTGTTGAATTTCAGTGTAACCTACCTCTAATTGATTCTGTTGAAAAGTTGTTCACATCAACCCTTCTCCTAAGTCCTGATAGCTATCAATGTATCAGTTTACCAGTCTACCAGTCTATCAGTCTATTCCCTATATAGTGCACTATTAGAGGCCTATGGGTCCTGGTCAAAAGTAGTGCACTATATAAGGACAGAGGGAGGAAGACTGTGTCCAGATGCCAGTCTAGGTTCAGATGCCAGTCTAGGTCCAGATGCCAGCCTAGGTCCAGATGCCAGCCTAGGTCCAGATGCCAGCCTAGGTCCAGATGCCAGCCTAGGTCCAGATGCCTGCCTAGGTCCAGATACCAGCCTAGGTCCAGATGCCAGTCTAGGTCCAGATGCCAGCCTAGGTCCAGAGGTCAGCCTAGGTCCAGATGCTAGTCTAGGTCCAGATGCCAGCCTAGGTTCAGATGCCAGCCTAGGTCCAGATGCCTGCCTAGGTCCAGATACCAGCCTAGGTCCAGATGCCAGTCTAGGTCCAGATGCCAGCCTAGGTCCAGATGCCAGCCTAGGTCCAGATGCCAGTCTAGGTCCAGATGCCAGTCTAGGTCCAGATGCCAGTCTAGGTCCAGATGCCAGTCTAGGTTCAGATGCCAGTCTAGGTCCAGATGCCAGTCTAGGTCCAGATGTCAGCCTAGGTCCAGATGTCAGCCTAGGTCCAGATGCCAGCTCAGTGTGTGTTGTGTCGTGCCCTGGCTTTGCTTGTGTGCATGAAAGTCAGGCATCTGTTGCATCATTGTGTGTGTCTTAAAGCTATTGATAACACTTTCTGTGTTGAGATCTCTCTACCACACACCTGTGATCAGTATCAGAGTAAAGTGTTGACTCACAGAGCTCTGATTAATGTGATCAGTATCAGAGGAAAGTGTTGACTCACAGAGCTCTGATTTTTGTGATCAGTATCAGAGGAAAGTGACTCACAGAGCTCTGATTTTGTGATCAGTATCAGAGGAAAGTGACTCACAGAGCTCTGATTTTGTGATCAGTATCAGAGGAAAGTGACTCACAGAGCTCTGATTTTGTGAGAAAAAAAAAACAACAACGACAACTAAACATGAGTCTGCTGCCTTTGCTTCTGCTGCCACAGATACTGCAAGGCCCCCCCCCCCCCCTTACCACGTGCTGTTAATGTGCTGCCACAGATACTGCACGGCCCCCCCTTACCACGTTCTGTTAATGTGCTGCCTCAGATACTGCAAGCCCCCCCCCCTTACCAGGTTCTGTTAATGTGCTGCCACAGATACTGCAAGGCCCCCCCCCCCCTTACCACGTGCTGTTAATGTGCTGCCTCAGATACTGCACGGCCCCCCCTTACCACGTTCTGTTAATGTGCTGCCTCAGATACTGCAAGCCCCCCCCCTTACCACGTTCTGTTAATGTGCTGCCTCAGATACTGCAAGGCCCCCCTTACCACGTGCTGTTAATGTGCTGCCTCAGATACTGCAAGGCCCCCCTTACCACGTGCTGTTAATGTGCTGCCTCAGATACTGCAAGGCCCCCCCTCCTTACCACGTTCTGTTAATGTGCTGCCACAGATACTGCAAGGCCCCCCTCCCCCCTTACCACGTGCTGTTAATGTGCTGCCACAGATACTGCCAGCCCCCCCCCCCCCCCCTTACCATGTGCTGTTAATGTGCTGCCTCAGATACTGCAAGGCCCCCCTCCTTACCACGTGCTGTTAATGTGCTGCCTCAGATACTGCAAGGCCCCCCCCCCTTACCATGTGCTGCCTCAGATACTGCAATGCTATCAACCAACCAACCAATCCTCCATCCTCCCAGGTGCGAGAGCTTCGTAAGAAGGCGGAGGCCTACAGACAGAGGGCGTGGGGGACCCATTTCTCCCGCCTCCACCTCAACCAGATCCTGTCGGACCAGAACCAGCTGTGGGAGGCCTCCACCCCTTCCTCCTCTAACCTCAGCTCTGGGACAGGTTCCGGGGACGGGGAGGAAGACAGGAGTCCTACCCCCCAGGCTCTGGAGCTCGCTAGGTGAGGGAGACCGACCACAGAGCTGGCTATAGCATGACATTAGCATGTCTTTAGTGTGGGCTGGATGTGTAGTACGTCTGGCTCAGGATTTGCAACTTTCGGCCTTAAAATCGGGCTTCTGTAAGTATAGAATGAAATTGAAATTCAAGTGTAGCCAAATGATTAGACTTAGAAGCAAAGCCTCATATTTCTGGGTAGAAGCCACAGAGCTGAATGGGGGGGTTGACCCAGCTATATGGAATAGAGGAAACTGATGCTGAGAGTCCTTTACTGGGGTCTTAATACATCTGACCTATTAAGGTCATGTTCTCTGTGTGTCCCTCCTCTCCCTCCTCCTCTCCTTGTGTGTCTGTAGGGTTGACAGTAGCTCCAGCTCCGTAGCCGGACCCCCTCCCCTCACCCCCGTGTCCAGTAGAAGGAGCTCCACCCGGGGGGCTGGGGACACAGCAGTCCCCCCTGGTCACCTTAACCCTTTAGCCCCTAACCTACCTATTCAGAGGAGACTAGCCTAGGAGGAGGAGACAGGGGCTGGGGGTGGAACAGGGGAGGAGAGAGAGGAAGAAGAGGACAAGGAGAGAAAGGATGAGAGAAAGGATGAGAGAAAGGATGAGTATGTGGTTGTTTCATTCCCTCTCCATTTCCTGTTGATTTCTGCTTTCACTGAGTGGCTTTGAGTTCTCTGTTACCTCCACTCTGTTTATATCCATATAGGAGACGGTCAGTTCTGTTACCTCCACTCTGTTTATATCCATATAGGAGACAGTCAGTTCTGTTACCTCCACTCTGTTTATATCCATATAGGAGACAGTCAGTTCTGTTACCTCCACTCTGTTTATATCCATATTGGAGACAGTCAGTTCTGTTACCTCCACTCTGTTTATATCCATATTGGAGACAGTCAGTTCTGTTACCTCCACTCTGTTTATATCCATATTGGAGACAGTCAGTTCTGTTACCTCCACTCTGTTTATATCCATATAGGAGACAGTCAGTTCTGTTACCTCCACTCTGTTTATATCCATATAGGAGACAGTCAGTTCTGTTACCTCCACTCTGTTTATATCCATATTGGAGACAGTCAGTTCTGTTACCTCCACTCTGTTTATATCCATATAGGAGACAGTCAGTTCTGTTACCTCCACTCTGTTTATATCCATATTGGAGACAGTCAGTTCTGTTACCTCCACTCTGTTTATATCCATATTGGAGACAGTCAGTTCTGTTACCTCCACTCTGTTTATATCCATATTGGAGACAGTCAGTTCTGTTACCTCCACTCTGTTTATATCCATATTGGAGACAGTCAGCTCTGTTACCTCCACTCTGTTTATATCCATATTGGAGACAGTCAGCTCTGTTACCTCCACTCTGTTTATATCCATATTGGAGACGATCATCATTTTGTTACTTATTTTAAGAGCTACTATTTTAAGAGACACAGTGTGACTCTGTCCTGTCTGTCTGCCTGCCTGTCTGCCTGTCTGCCTGCCTGCCTGCCTGTCTGCCTGTCTGCCTGTCTGTCTGCCTGCCTGCCTGCCTGTCTGCCTGCCTGCCTGTCTGCCTGTCTGCCTGCCTGTGATCCAGACTGAGGGTGCTGGACCATCGTTCGTCGTCTGTAGCAGGCTCCCACAGGTCCAGAGAGGGTGGCAGGATGCCCACACCCACACTGCAAAGGATCGCTACTGTTCAGAGAACTCACCACGACCTGACGACTCCAGCCACTGGTAACCTAGCAGATATATTGTTGACATATTGTTTTTATTTTTGTGACAAACTTTTTATTCAAATTTTTATTTTTGAGAGAGAGGTTACTGGTACAAAAACAATCAAATAAATTATCCAGGTACAGTGTGTGGTCCGGCCCAGTCTGGGTTTGTCTCCAGGGACAGTGTGTGGTCCGGCCCAGTCTGGGTTTGTCTCCAGGGACAGTGTGTGGTCCGGCCCAGTCTGGGTTTGTCTCCAGGGACAGTGTGTGGTCCGGCCCAGTCTGGGTTTGTCTCCAGGGACAGTGTGTGGTCCGGCCCAGTCTGGGTTTGTCTCCAGGGACAGTGTGTGGTCCGGCCCAGTCTGGGTTTGTCTCCAGGGACAGTGTGTGGTCCGGCCCAGTCTGGGTTTGTCTCCAGGGACAGTGTGTGGTCCGGCCCAGTCTGGGTTTGTCTCCAGGGACAGTGTGTGGTCCGGCCCAGTCTGGGTTTGTCTCCAGGGACAGTGTGTGGTCCGGCCCAGTCTGGGTTTGTCTCCAGGGACAGTGTGTGGTCCGGCCCAGTCTGGGTTTGTCTCCAGGGACAGTGTGTGGTCCGGCCCAGTCTGGGTTTGTCTCCAGGGACAGTGTGTGGTCCGGCCCAGTCTGGGTTTGTCTCCAGGGACAGTGTGTGGTCCGGCCCAGTCTGGGTTTGTCTCCAGGGACAGTGTGTGGTCCGGCCCAGTCTGGGTTTGTCTCCAGGGACAGTGTGTGGTCCGGCCCAGTCTGGGTTTGTCTCCAGGGACAGTGTGTGGTCCGACCCAGTCTGGGTTTGTCTCCAGGGACAGTGTGTGGTCCGGCCCAGTCTGGGTTTGTCTCCAGGGACAGTGTGTGGTCCGGCCCAGTCTGGGTTTGTCTCCAGGGACAGTGTGTGGTCCGACCCAGTCTGGGTTTGTCTCCAGGGACAGTGTGTGGTCCGGCCCAGTCTGGGTTTGTCTCCAGGGACAGTGTGTGGTCCGGCCCAGTCTGGGTTTGTCTCCAGGGACAGTGTGTGGTCCGGCCCAGTCTGGGTTTGTCTCCAGGGACAGTGTGTGGTCCGGCCCAGTCTGGGTTTGTCTCCAGGGACAGTGTGTGTTCCGGCCCAGTCTGGGTTTGTCTCCAGGGACAGTGTGTGGTCCGACCCAGTCTGGGTTTGTCTCCAGGGACAGTGTGTGGTCCGGCCCAGTCTGGGTTTGTCTCCAGGGACAGTGTGTGGTCCGGCCCAGTCTGGGTTTGTCTCCAGGGACAGTGTGTGGTCCGACCCAGTCTGGGTTTGTCTCCAGGGACAGTGTGTGGTCCGACCCAGTCTGGGTTTGTCTCCAGTAGCAGTTTCACCATGACCATAAACTAGGTGATAGTGGAAACAAACCAACTAACTACTGTGTTGAGGCAGTGTCACCATAAACTAGGTGATAGTGGAAACAAACCAACTAACTACTGTGTTGAGGCAGTGTCACCATAAACTAGGTGATAGTGGAAACAAACCAACTAACTACTGTGTTGAGGCAGTGTCACCATAAACTAGGTGATAGTGGAAACAAACCGACATCAGACTCATCATCTTCCCACCTTAGCTTGCATCCAGCCTACACTTTTTCAAAAACTCTTTTATCTTCACAGTTCAGTTATGGGTCACATCAATATAATACACTAAACTCACTGTTTTTAACATTTTACATGACAATTGAATCATTTAGCAGACACTCATATCCAGAGCATCTTATAGAGTTAGTATTCTCATTCAGTTTAGTAGATAAACAACCACATATCACAGTCAAGATCAAATCATGGCTCATTACTTCTGTGTTGAATTGAAAAAAAAACAACTTTATTGATCCCCAGAGGGTAAACGCGATCACCTTGTCTAATGTCTTGTCAGGAGGTGCTATCCTGGTGTCTCCTCCTAAGATGGAGGCTAACGGCTGGGCGAAGAGAAGTGAACCTCCGTTGGGTAAAAGCCGTCCCCCATTTAAACGCCTCTCTCTGGCCTCGCCACGACGAGCAGCCAGACAGGTAACATTCTACACCACTGGATATCGGGATAGTTGGGTAGAGCTTCTCCTTGGTGAGAAGATACATCTTGTAGTAATGTATAGGCTTCTCCTTGGTGAGAAGATACATCTTGTAGTAATGTATAGGCTTCTCCTTGGTGAGAAGATACATCTTGTAGTATTTATAGGCTTCTCCTTGGTGAGAAGATACATCTTGTAGTAATGTATAGGCTTCTCCTTGGTGAGAAGATACATCTTGTAGTAATGTATAGGCTTCTCCTTGGTGAGAAGATACATCTTGTAGTAATTTATAGGCTTCTCCTTGGTGAGAAGATACATCTTGTAGTAATGTATAGGCTTCTCCTTGGTGAGAAGATACATCTTGTAGTAATGTATAGGCTTCTCCTTGGTGAGAAGATACATCTTGTAGTAATGTATAGGCTTCTCCTTGGTGAGAAGATACATATTGTAGTAATGTATAGGCTTCTCCTTGGTGAGAAGATACATCTTGTAGTAATGTATAGGCTTCTCCTTGGTGAGAAGATACATCTTGTAGTAATGTATAGGCTTCTCCTTGGTGAGAAGATTCATCTTGTAGTAATGTATAGGCTTCTCCTTGGTGAGAAGATTCATCTTGTAGTAATGTATAGGCTTCTCCTTGGTGAGAAGATTCATCTTGTAGTAATGTATAGGCTTCTCCTTGGTGAGAAGATACATCTTGTAGTAATGTATAGGCTTCTCCTTGGTGAGAAGATTCATCTTGTAGTAATGTATAGGCTTCTCCTTGGTGAGAAGATTCATCTTGTAGTATTCATAGGCAGGGTTACTGTAAAAACACGTTGTGATAACTTCTGTGCTGATTTAAAAAAGCTTTATAAATTGATTGATTGATTGTATTTGCTCGTGTTTCGACTAAGATAAGAACATTGTCCCGGGCTGGTTGTAATGCCTATGTCTTGTTAATGCTCTCTGTTATAGGTTCCTCTAGTCTGGTTAGTTAGTGAATCTGATGTTGTGTCTCGATCAGAATGAGGAGCGGAATCAGCCCCAGTCCTCTCCTGCAGCAGGGGTGACTACTGTGGACCCCCTCCCCCTGAGAGAGGACTCCTGGTCGGGGGAGACCTCTCCGGAGAACCCCCCTGATCCTCCACCGGAGGCCAAAGCCTCCCGTAAACGCACTACCAGCGGACAACCAGACGCCGCCGTCCCTGCACCTGTTAACCGCATCCAGGGGACGCTCAGAGACCCAGAGTTCCAACATAACGGTAACTGTCCTGAGGACCTCTCTGGTACCTACTGTAGTAGTGTGGTACTGTAGTAGTGTGGTGCTGTCTGTCATAATGGTAACTGTCCTGAGGACCTCACTGGTACCTACTGTAGTAGTGTGGTACTGTAGTAGTGTGGTGCTGTCTGTCATAATGGTAACTGTCCTGAGGACCTCACTGGTACCTACTGTAGTAGTGTGGTACTGTAGTAGTGTGGTACTGTCTGTCATAATGGTAACTGTCCTGAGGACCTCACTGGTACCTACTGTAGTAGTGTGGTACTGTAGTAGTGTGGTACTGTAGGGGTGTGGTACTGTAGGGGTGTGGTAGTGTGGTACTGTAGTGGTGTGGTAGTGTGGTACTGTAGTAGTAGTGTGGTACTGTAGTAGTAGTGTGGTACTGTAGTGGTGTGGTAGTGTGGTACTGTAGTAGTGTGGTACTGTAGTAGTGTGGTGCTGTCTGTCATAATGGTAACTGTCCTGAGGACCTCACTGGTACCTACTGTAGTAGTGTGGTACTGTAGTAGTGTGGTACTGTAGTAGTGTGGTACTGTAGTAGTGTGGTGCTGTCTGTCATAATGGTAACTGTCCTGAGGACCTCACTGGTACCTACTGTAGTAGTGTGGTACTGTAGTAGTGTGGTGCTGTCTGTCATAATGGTAACTGTCCTGAGGACCTCACTGGTACCTACTGTAGTAGTGTGGTACTGTAGTAGTGTGGTGCTGTCTGTCATAATGGTAACTGTCCTGAGGACCTCACTGGTACCTACTGTAGTAGTGTGGTACTGTAGTAGTGTGGTGCTGTCTGTCATAATGGTAACTGTCCTGAGGACCTCACTGGTACCTACTGTAGTAGTGTGGTACTGTAGTAGTGTGGTGCTGTCTGTCATAATGGTAACTGTCCTGAGGACCTCACTGGTACCTACTGTAGTAGTGTGGTACTGTAGTAGTGTGGTGCTGTCTGTCATAATGGTAACTGTCCTGAGGACCTCACTGGTACCTACTGTAGTAGTGTGGTACTGTAGTAGTGTGGTGCTGTCTGTCATAATGGTAACTGTCCTGAGGACCTCACTGGTACCTACTGTAGTAGTGTGGTACTGTAGTAGTGTGGTGCTGTCTGTCATAATGGTAACTGTCCTGAGGACCTCACTGGTACCTACTGTAGTAGTGTGGTACTGTAGTAGTGTGGTACTGTCTGTCATAATGGTAACTGTCCTGAGGACCTCACTGGTACCTACTGTAGTAGTGTGGTACTGTAGTAGTGTGGTGCTGTCTGTCATAATGGTAACTGTCCTGAGGACCTCACTGGTACCTACTGTAGTAGTGTGGTACTGTAGTAGTGTGGTGCTGTCTGTCATAATGGTAACTGTCCTGAGGACCTCACTGGTACCTACTGTAGTAGTGTGGTACTGTAGTAGTGTGGTACTGTCTGTCATAATGGTAACTGTCCTGAGGACCTCACTGGTACCTACTGTAGTAGTGTGGTACTGTAGTAGTGTGGTGCTGTCTGTCATAATGGTAACTGTCCTGAGGACCTCACTGGTACCTACTGTAGTAGTGTGGTACTGTAGTAGTGTGGTACTGTAGTAGTGTGGTACTGTAGTAGTGTGGTACTGTAGTAGTGTGGTGCTGTCTGTCATAATGGTAACTGTCCTGAGGACCTCACTGGTACCTACTGTAGTAGTGTGGTACTGTAGTAGTGTGGTGCTGTCTGTCATAATGGTAACTGTCCTGAGGACCTCACTGGTACCTACTGTAGTAGTGTGGTACTGTAGTAGTGTGGTACTGTCTGTCATAATGGTAACTGTCCTGAGGACCTCTCTGGTACCTACTGTAGTAGTGTGGTACTGTAGTAGTGTGGTACTGTAGTAGTGTGGTACTGTAGTAGTGTGGTACTGTAGTAGTGTGGTACTGTAGTAGTGTGGTGCTGTAGTAGTGTGGTGCTGTAGTAGTGTGGTGCTGTAAATTCAAATTCAAATTCAAATTCAAATTTATTTTATATAGCCCTTCGTACATCAGCTGATATCTCAAAGTGCTGTACAGAAACCCAGCCTAAAACCCCAAACAGCAAGCAATGCAGGTGAAGAATCACGGTGGCTAGGAAAAACTCCCTAGAAAGGCCAAAACCTAGGAAGAAACCTAGAGAGGAACCAGGCTATGTGGGGTGGCCAGTCCTCTTCTGGCTGTGCCGGGTGGAGATTATAACAAAACATGGTCAAGATGTTCAAATGTTCATAAATGACCAGCATGGTCGAATAATAATAAGGCAGAATAGTTGAAACTGGAGCAGCAGCACAGTCAGGTGGACTGGGGACAGCAAGGAGTCATCATGTCAGGTATTCCTGGGGCATGGTCCTAGGGCTCAGGTCCTCCGAGAGAGAGAAAGAAAGAGAGAATTAGAGAGAGCATATGTGGGATGGCCAGTCCTCTTCTGGCTGTGCCGGGTGGAGATTATAACAGAACATGGCCAAGATGTTCAAATGTTCATAAATGATCAGCATGGTCGAATAATAATAAGGCAGAACAGTTGAAACTGGAGCAGCAGCACAGCCAGGTGGACTGGGGACAGCAAGGAGTCATCATGTCAGGTAGTCCTGGGGCATGGTCCTAGGGCTCAGGTCCTCCGAGAGAGAGAAAGAGAGAAGGAGAGAATTAGAGAACGCACACTTAGATTCACACAGGACACCGAATAGGACAGGAGAAGTACTCCAGATATAACAAACTGACCCTAGCCCCCCGACACATAAACTACTGCAGCATAAATACTGGAGGCTGAGACAGGAGGGGTCAGGAGACACTGTGGCCCACTCCGAGGACACCCCCGGACAGGGCCAAACAGGAAGGATATAACCCCACCCACTTTGCCAAAGCACAGCCCCCACACCACTAGAGGGATATCTTCAACCACCAACATACCATCCTGAGACAAGGCTGAGTATAGCCCACAAAGACCTCCGCCACGGCACAACTTAAGGGGGGGGGGGGGGGGCGCCAACCCAGCTGTAGTAGTGTGGTACTGTAGTAGTGTGGTACTGTAGTAGTGTGGTACTGTAGTAGTGTGGTACTGTAGTAGTGTGGTACTGTAGTAGTGTGGTACTGTAGTAGTGTGGTGCTGTAGTAGTGTGGTGCTGTAGTAGTGTGGTACTGTAGTAGTGTGGTACTGTAGTAGTGTGGTACTGTAGTGGTGTGGTACTGTAGTGGTGTGGTACTGTAGTGGTGTGGTACTGTAGTGGTGTGATACTGTAGTGGTGTGGTACTGTAGTGGTGTGGTACTGTAGTAGTGTAGTGGTGTGGTAGTGTAGTAGTGTGGTACTGTAGTAGTAGTGTGGTACTGTAGTAGTGTGGTGCTGTCTGTCATAATGGTAACTGTCCTGAGGACCTCACTGGTACCTACTGTAGTAGTGTGGTACTGTAGTAGTGTGGTACTGTCTGTCATAATGGTAACTGTCCTGAGGACCTCACTGGTACCTACTGTAGTAGTGTGGTACTGTAGTAGTGTGGTGCTGTCTGTCATAATGGTAACTGTCCTGAGGACCTCACTGGTACCTACTGTAGTAGTGTGGTACTGTAGTAGTGTGGTACTGTAGTAGTGTGGTACTGTAGTAGTGTGGTACTGTAGTAGTGTGGTGCTGTCTGTCATAATGGTAACTGTCCTGAGGACCTCACTGGTACCTACTGTAGTAGTGTGGTACTGTAGTAGTGTGGTGCTGTCTGTCATAATGGTAACTGTCCTGAGGACCTCACTGGTACCTACTGTAGTAGTGTGGTACTGTAGTAGTGTGGTACTGTCTGTCATAATGGTAACTGTCCTGAGGACCTCTCTGGTACCTACTGTAGTAGTGTGGTACTGTAGTAGTGTGGTACTGTAGTAGTGTGGTACTGTAGTGGTGTGGTACTGTAGTAGTGTGGTACTGTAGTAGTGTGGTACTGTAGTAGTGTGGTACTGTAGTAGTGTGGTGCTGTAGTAGTGTGGTACTGTAGTAGTGTGGTACTGTAGTAGTGTGGTACTGTAGTAGTGTGGTACTGTAGTAGTGTGGTGCTGTAGTAGTGTGGTACTGTAGTAGTGTGGTACTGTAGTAGTGTGGTACTGTAGTAGTGTGGTACTGTAGTAGTGTGGTACTGTAGTAGTGTGGTACTGTAGTGGTGTGATACTGTAGTGGTGTGGTACTGTAGTGGTGTGGTACTGTAGTAGTGTGGTACTGTAGTAGTGTAGTGGTGTGGTAGTGTAGTAGTGTGGTACTGTAGTAGTGTGGTACTGTAGTAGTAGTGTGGTACTGTAGTAGTAGTGTGGTACTGTAGTAGTGTGGTGCTGTCTGTCATAATGGTAACTGTCCTGAGGACCTCACTGGTACCTACTGTAGTAGTGTGGTACTGTAGTAGTGTGGTGCTGTCTGTCATAATGGTAACTGTCCTGAGGACCTCACTGGTACCTACTGTAGTAGTGTGGTACTGTAGTAGTGTGGTACTGTAGTAGTGTGGTACTGTAGTAGTGTGGTACTGTAGTAGTGTGGTGCTGTCTGTCATAATGGTAACTGTCCTGAGGACCTCACTGGTACCTACTGTAGTAGTGTGGTACTGTAGTAGTGTGGTGCTGTCTGTCATAATGGTAACTGTCCTGAGGACCTCACTGGTACCTACTGTAGTAGTGTGGTACTGTAGTAGTGTGGTACTGTCTGTCATAATGGTAACTGTCCTGAGGACCTCTCTGGTACCTACTGTAGTAGTGTGGTACTGTAGTAGTGTGGTACTGTAGTAGTGTGGTACTGTAGTGGTGTGGTACTGTAGTGGTGTGGTACTGTAGTGGTGTGGTACTGTAGTAGTGTGGTACTGTAGTAGTGTGGTGCTGTAGTAGTGTGGTACTGTAGTAGTGTGGTACTGTAGTAGTGTGGTACTGTAGTAGTGTGGTACTGTAGTAGTGTGGTACTGTAGTAGTGTGGTACTGTAGTAGTGTGGTGCTGTAGTAGTGTGGTGCTGTAGTAGTGTGGTACTGTAGTAGTGTGGTACTGTAGTAGTGTGGTACTGTAGTAGTGTGGTACTGTAGTGGTGTGGTACTGTAGTGGTGTGGTACTGTAGTGGTGTGATACTGTAGTGGTGTGGTACTGTAGTGGTGTGGTACTGTAGTAGTGTGGTACTGTAGTAGTGTAGTGGTGTGGTACTGTAGTGGTGTGGTACTGTAGTAGTGTGGTACTGTAGTAGTGTGGTACTGTAGTAGTAGTGTGGTACTGTAGTAGTAGTGTGGTACTGTAGTAGTGTGGTACTGTCTGTCTACGAACAGCGTCAGCAGTTGAACCCGAACATCTAAATTTCCTTGGTTTTTGACTGATCAAACCACTTTTACATTACTGGCATATGGGATGCTGTATCTGCGTCTTTAGTTCCACCTGTGTGACGTTGTCCCATCACATCATCACCCCAAATAGTTATGGTCCAATAAAAACTCTGCATTGCCTCATCAAAGACAGTTTACGAGACTTAAACGCTCATATAAATGTGACAATGAGCGTCATTTACCGTTGATGGGAGGTGTGTGTGTGTCAGGTTTCCGCCACCTCTACAGTATATAGGTCAGTCTGTTTGACTTAGTCCCTGTGGGGTGGGGTCTCTCTCTCTCTCTCTCTCTCTACTGCTGAGACATCTTTACAGTTTGTGGCTTTTCTCAGCATATTCTACTGTTGCATAACAAAACCTGGTCCCAGATCTGTTGTAGTCCGCTCCTCGTTCCTTCCCGCCAGCCCAGATATTGTCTAGTGTTGTAGTTCCTAGCTGCTTCTTTCTCCTCAGGACAAAAGATACCCTGGCAGCGACTTCTATATCACAACCTGGTCCCAGATCTGTTGTAGTCCGCTCCTCATTCCTTCCCGCCAGCCCAGATATTGTCTAGTGTTGTAGTTCCTAGCTGCTTCTTTCTCCTCAGGACAAAAGATACAGAAGTCGATGCCAGGGTATCACAATTGGGGGAATTCCCTTTCTCTCTCCCAGAGTCCTCACCTCTTTCTCTTCCTCACGTCTCCCTCCATTCCTGACTCCACTCCAGAACCCCCCCCTCCCTACCCCCCCATTCAGTTTATTTTCAGAACAATAGGCCTACACCTGGGGTAGACACACCTGGGGTAGAAACACCTGAGGTAGACACACCTGGGGTAGAAACACCTGAGGTAGACACACCTGGGGTAGAAACACCTGGGGTAGACACACCTGGGGTAGACACACCTGGGGTAGACACACCTGGGGTAGACACACCTGGGGTAGACACACCTGGGGTAGACACACCTGAGGTAGACACACCTGGGGTAGACACACCTGGGGTAGAAAGACCTGGGGTAGAAAGACCTGGGGTAGAAAGACCTGGGGTAGACACACCTGGGGTAGACACACCTGGGGTAGACACACCTGGGGTAGACACACCTGGGGTAGAAACACCTGAGGTAGAAACACCTGAGGTAGAAACACCTGAGGTAGAAACACCTGAGGTAGAAACACCTGAGGTAGAAACACCTGGGGTAGAAACACACCTGGGGTAGAAACACCTGGGATAAGAAACACCTGAGGTAAGAAACACCTGGGGTAGAAAGACCTGGGATAAGAAGCACCGGAGGTAGAAACACCTGGGGTAGAAAGACCTGAGGTAAGAAACACCTGAGGTAGAAACACCTGGGGTAGAAACACCTGAGGTAGAAAGACCTGGGGTAGAAAGACCTGAGGTAGAAAGACCTGAGGTAGAAAGACCTGAGGTAGAAAGACCTGGGGTAGAAAGACCTGGGGTAGAAAGACCTGAGGTAGAAAGACCTGAGGTAGAAAGACCTGAGGTAGAAAGACCTGAGGTAGAAAGACCTGAGGTAGAAAGACCTGAGGTAGAAAGACCTGAGGTAGAAAGACCTGAGGTAGAAAGACCTGAGGTAGAAAGACCTGAGGTAGAAAGACCTGAGGTAGAAAGACCTGAGGTAGAAAGACCTGAGGTAGAAAGACCTGAGGTAGAAAGACCTGAGGTAGAAAGACCTGAGGTAGAAAGACCTGAGGTAGAAAGACCTGAGGTAGAAAGACCTGGGATAAGAAGCACCGGAGGTAGAAACTACTATGGAGTTGATTGGAAGACAACAGGCTATAACTGCAGCAGTATTGTGCATCATGTGTAATAACATGGAACTCTAAAATGTACTGTTATCTAGACATTTACATGTAACCCCTAAACAACAACAACTAACAGAACAGGCGTCCATTGTCTTCTCTACTCTAGGTAATTTAGGCCTGAGGACGTCTGAGCTGCTGCTGTGTCCTGGTGGTGGCTGTGGAACTGATGATGAAGGTAATGTAGCAGTAACAAGCTTCTTCACATTAGTCTGATAATGAAGGTAATGTAGCAGTAACAAGCTTCTTCACACTAGTCTGATAATGAAGGTAATGTAGCAGTAACAAGCTTCTTCACATTAGTCTGATAATGAAGGTAATGTAGCAGTAACAAGCTTCTTCACATTGGTCTGATAATGAAGGTAATGTAGCAGTAACAAGCTTCTTCACATTGGTCTGATAATGAAGGTAATGTAGCAGTAACAAGCTTCTTCACATTGGTCTGATAATGAAGGTAATGTAGCAGTAACAAGCTTCTTCACATTAGTCTGATAATGAAGGTAATGTAGCAGTAACAAGCTTCTTCACATTGGTCTGATAATGAAGGTAATGTAGCAGTAACAAGCTTCTTCACATTGGTCTGATAATGAAGGTAATGTAGCAGTAGCACGCTTCTTCACATTGGTCTGATAATGAAGGTAATGTAGCAGTAACACGCTTCTTCACATTAGTCTGATAATGAAGGTAATGTAGCAGTAACAAGCTTCTTCACATTAGTATGATAATGAAGGTAATGTAGCAGTAACAAGCTTCCTCACATTAGTCTGATAATGAAGGTAATGTAGCAGTAACAAGCTTCCTCACATTAGTCTGATAATGAAGGTAATGTAGCAGTAACAAGCTTCTTCACATTAGTCTGATAATGAAGGTAATGTAGCAGTAACAAGCTTCTTCACATTAGTCTGATAATGAAGGTAATGTAGCAGTAACAAGCTTCTTCACATTAGTCTGATAATGAAGGTAATGTAGCAGTAACAAGCTTCTTCACATTAGTCTGATAATGAAGGTAATGTAGCAGTAACAAGCTTCTTCACATTAGTCTGATAATGAAGGTAATGTAGCAGTAACAAGCTTCTTCACATTAGTCTGATAATGAAGGTAATGTAGCAGTAACACGCTTCTTCACGGTAGTCTGATAATGAAGGTAATGTAGCAGTAACAAGCTTCTTCACATTAGTCTGATAATGAAGGTAATGTAGCAGTAACAAGCTTCTTCACATTAGTCTGATAATGAAGGTAATGTAGCAGTAACAAGCTTCTTCACATTAGTCTGATAATGAAGGTAATGTAGCAGTAACAAGCTTCTTCACATTAGTCTGATAATAGGTACATTTTCTGGTTAATTTAGAAACCTAAACTTAAATTTTGGTTGTTGAATCATTTAGACGATGCCCATTTCAGGCTTATAAATATATATTTTATTTTTTCAACTGGCTAACTCCTTTATCCTGTTCTGTAGTATACCCCTCTGGTGTCCTGGACTTCTGGATAAGTTAAAGCTCAGTTTATCACAAGTAGACTAACTAGGCTGATGTTGGTCTTCAGTGTTAAAGGCAGGCTTAGGGGTGATTTCAGTGTTAAAGTCAGGCTTAGGGGTCATTTCAGTGTTAGTCAGGCTTTGGGGTCATTTTAGTGTTAAAGGCAGGCTTAGGGGTAATTTCAGTGTTAAAGGCAGGCTTAGGGGTAATTTCAGTGTTAAAGTCAGGCTTAGGGGTAATTTCAGTGTTAAAGGCAGGCTTAGGGGTCATTTTAGTGTTAAAGTCAGGCTTAAGGGTAATTTCAGTGTTAGTCAGGCTTAGGGGTCATTTCAGTGTTAAAGGCAGGCTTAGGGGTCATTTCAGTGTTAAAGTCAGGCTTAGGGGTCATTCCAGTGTTAAAGTCAGGCTTAGGGGTCATTCCAGTGTTAAAGTCAGGCTTAGGGGTCATTCCAGTGTTAAAGTCAGGTTTAGGGGTCATTTCAGTGTTAAAGTCAGGTTTAGGGGTCATTTCAGTGTTAAAGTCTTGATGCAAGGGAAGTGACCTCTTACACTAAATCAAATTAGACATTTGCTTCAATATCTCCATGACATAGCTGAGGTTCTAAATCTTTGGGAGTCAGCCGATCACTCTCTCCCCGACCTGGCTAACCTCTGACCCTTGGTGAACCCTCCAGATGACAGGATGTCCCAGATCTCATCCAGGTCAGCAGCGTCCTGCTCTATGGCCTCCCAGGTCCTGGACCGAGCCCAGAGGAGGAAGGACCACTTCTGGGGGAAGAGATAACAGGAAGCACTGCCCCCCCTCACAGTGCATTCCAAATGGAACCCTATTCCCTATGTAGTGCACTACTGTTAAGAGGAGGAAGGATGACTTCTGGGGGAAGAGATAACAGGAAGCACTGCCCCCCCTCACAGTGCATTCCAAATGGAACCCTATTCCCTATGTAGTGCACTGCTGTTAAGAGGAGGAAGGATGACTTCTGGGGGAAGAGATAACAGGAAGCACTGACCCCCCCCCTCCACAATGCACACCAGACTACTAGACTGAATCTGGGTTTATATAACCAGAGTGTCCAGACTACTAGACTGAATCTGTGTTTATATAACCAGACTACTAGACTGAATCTGGGTTTATATAACCAGTGTGTCCAGACTACTAGGTTGAATCTGGGTCTATATAACCAGACTACTAGACTGAATCTGGGTTTATATAACCAGTGTGTCCAGACTACTAGACTGAATCTGGGTTTATATAACCAGAGTGTCCAGACTACTAGACTGAATCTGGGTTTATATAACCAGACTACTAGACTGAATCTGGGTTTATATAACCAGACTACTAGACTGAATCTGGGTTTATATAACCAGAGTGTCCAGACTACTAGACTGAATCTGGGTTTATATAACCAGACTACTAGACTGAATCTGGGTTTATATAACCAGACTACTAGACTGAATCTGGGTTTATATAACCAGAGTGTCCAGACTACTAGACTGAATCTGGGTTTATATAACCAGAGTGTCCAGACTACTAGACTGAATCTGGGTGTATATAACCAGACTACTAGACTGAATCTGGGTTTATATAACCAGACTACTAGACTGAATCTGGGTTTATATAACCAGAGTGTCCAGACTACTAGACTGAATCTGGGTGTATATAACCAGAGTGTCCAGACTACTAGACTGAATCTGGGTTTATATGACCAGACCTCTAGACTGAATCTGGGTTTATATAACCAGAGTGTCCAGACTACTAGGTTGAATCTGGGTTTATATGACCAGACCTCTAGACTGAATCTGGGTTTATATAACCAGAGTGTCCAGACTACTAGGTTGAATCTGGGTTTATATAACCAGCGTGTCCAGACTACTAGACTGAATCTGGGTTTATATAACCAGACTACTAGACTGAATCTGGGTTTATATAACCAGAGTGTCCAGACTACTAGACTGAATCTGGGTGTATATAACCAGACCTCTAGACTGAATCTGGGTTTATATAACCAGAGTGTCCAGACTACTAGGTTGAATCTGGGTTTATATAACCAGCGTGTCCAGACTACTAGACTGAATCTGGGTTTATATAACCAGACTACTAGACTGAATCTGGGTTTATATAACCAGAGTGTCCAGACTACTAGGTTGAATCTGGGTTTATATGACCAGACCTCTAGACTGAATCTGGGTTTATATAACCAGACTACTAGACTGAATCTGGGTGTATATAACCAGAGTGTCCAGACTACTAGGTTGAATCTGGGTTTATATAACCAGAGTGTCCAGACTACTAGGTTGAATCTGGGTTTATATAACCAGAGTGTCCAGACTACTAGACTGAATCTGGGTTTATATAACCAGACTACTAGACTGAATCTGGGTTTATATAACCAGACTACTAGACTGAATCTGGGTTTATATAACCAGAGTGTCTAGACTACTAGGTTGAATCTGGGTTTATATAACCAGAGTGTCCAGACTACTAGGTTGAATCTGGGTTTATATAACCAGAGTGTCCAGACTACTAGGTTGAATCTGGGTTTATATAACCAGAGTGTCTAGACTACTAGACTGAATCTGGGTTTATATAACCAGACTACTAGACTGAATCTGGGTTTATATAACCAGACTACTAGACTGAATCTGGGTTTATATAACCAGAGTGTCCAGACTACTAGACTGAATCTGGGTTTATATAACCAGAGTGTCCAGACTACTAGGTTGAATCTGGGTTTATATAACCAGAGTGTCCAGACTACTAGGTTGAATCTGGGTTTATATAACCAGAGTGTCTAGACTACTAGACTGAATCTGGGTTTATATAACCAGACTACTAGACTGAATCTGGGTTTATATAACCAGACTACTAGACTGAATCTGGGTTTATATAACCAGAGTGTCCAGACTTCTAGACTGAATCTGGGTTTATATAACCAGAGTGTCCAGACTACTAGACTGAATCTGGGTTTATATAACCAGAGTGTCCAGACTACTAGGTTGAATCTGGGTTTATATAACCAGAGTGTCCAGACTACTAGGTTGAATCTGGGTTTATATAACCAGAGTGTCTAGACTACTAGACTGAATCTGGGTTTATATAACCAGACTACTAGACTGAATCTGGGTTTATATAACCAGACTACTAGACTGAATCTGGGTTTATATAACCAGAGTGTCCAGACTTCTAGACTGAATCTGGGTTTATATAACCAGAGTGTCCAGACTACTAGGTTGAATCTGGGTTTATATAACCAGCGTGTCCAGACTACTAGACTGAATCTGGGTTTATATAACCAGACTACTAGACTGAATCTGGGTTTATATAACCAGAGTGTCCAGACTACTAGGTTGAATCTGGGTTTATATGACCAGACCTCTAGACTGAATCTGGGTTTATATAACCAGACTACTAGACTGAATCTGGGTGTATATAACCAGAGTGTCCAGACTACTAGGTTGAATCTGGGTTTATATAACCAGAGTGTCCAGACTACTAGGTTGAATCTGGGTTTATATAACCAGAGTGTCCAGACTACTAGACTGAATCTGGGTTTATATAACCAGACTACTAGACTGAATCTGGGTTTATATAACCAGACTACTAGACTGAATCTGGGTTTATATAACCAGAGTGTCTAGACTACTAGGTTGAATCTGGGTTTATATAACCAGAGTGTCCAGACTACTAGGTTGAATCTGGGTTTATATAACCAGAGTGTCCAGACTACTAGGTTGAATCTGGGTTTATATAACCAGAGTGTCTAGACTACTAGACTGAATCTGGGTTTATATAACCAGACTACTAGACTGAATCTGGGTTTATATAACCAGACTACTAGACTGAATCTGGGTTTATATAACCAGAGTGTCCAGACTACTAGACTGAATCTGGGTTTATATAACCAGAGTGTCCAGACTACTAGGTTGAATCTGGGTTTATATAACCAGAGTGTCCAGACTACTAGGTTGAATCTGGGTTTATATAACCAGAGTGTCTAGACTACTAGACTGAATCTGGGTTTATATAACCAGACTACTAGACTGAATCTGGGTTTATATAACCAGACTACTAGACTGAATCTGGGTTTATATAACCAGAGTGTCCAGACTTCTAGACTGAATCTGGGTTTATATAACCAGAGTGTCCAGACTACTAGACTGAATCTGGGTTTATATAACCAGAGTGTCTAGACTACTAGACTGAATCTGGGTGTATATAACCAGAGTGTCCAGACTACTAGACTGAATCTGGGTGTATATAACCAGAGTGTCCAGACTACTAGACTGAATCTGGGTTTATATAACCAGACTACTAGACTGAATCTGGGTTTATATAACCAGACTACTAGACTGAATCTGGGTTTATATAACCAGAGTGTCCAGACTACTAGGTTGAATCTGGGTTTATATAACCAGACTACTAGACTGAATCTGGGTTTATATAACCAGACTACTAGACTGAATCTGGGTTTATATAACCAGAGTGTCTAGACTACTAGGTTGAATCTGGGTTTATATAACCAGACTACTAGACTGAATCTGGGTGTATATAACCAGAGTGTCCAGACTACTAGGTTGAATCTGGGTTTATATAACCAGACTACTAGACTGAATCTGGGTTTATATAACCAGACTACTAGACTGAATCTGGGTTTATATAACCAGAGTGTCCAGACTACTAGGTTGAATCTGGGTCTATATAACCAGACTACTAGGTTGAATCTGGGTTTATATAACCAGACTACTAGACTGAATCTGGGTTTATATAACCAGACTACTAGACTGAATCTGGGTTTATATAACCAGAGTGTCCAGACTACTAGACTGAATCTGGGTTTATATAACCAGAGTGTCCAGACTACTAGGTTGAATCTGGGTTTATATAACCAGAGTGTCCAGACTACTAGGTTGAATCTGGGTTTATATAACCAGAGTGTCTAGACTACTAGACTGAATCTGGGTTTATATAACCAGACTACTAGACTGAATCTGGGTTTATATAACCAGACTACTAGACTGAATCTGGGTTTATATAACCAGAGTGTCCAGACTTCTAGACTGAATCTGGGTTTATATAACCAGAGTGTCCAGACTACTAGACTGAATCTGGGTTTATATAACCAGAGTGTCTAGACTACTAGACTGAATCTGGGTGTATATAACCAGAGTGTCCAGACTACTAGACTGAATCTGGGTGTATATAACCAGAGTGTCCAGACTACTAGACTGAATCTGGGTTTATATAACCAGACTACTAGACTGAATCTGGGTTTATATAACCAGACTACTAGACTGAATCTGGGTTTATATAACCAGAGTGTCCAGACTACTAGGTTGAATCTGGGTTTATATAACCAGACTACTAGACTGAATCTGGGTTTATATAACCAGACTACTAGACTGAATCTGGGTTTATATAACCAGAGTGTCTAGACTACTAGGTTGAATCTGGGTTTATATAACCAGACTACTAGACTGAATCTGGGTGTATATAACCAGAGTGTCCAGACTACTAGGTTGAATCTGGGTTTATATAACCAGACTACTAGACTGAATCTGGGTTTATATAACCAGACTACTAGACTGAATCTGGGTTTATATAACCAGAGTGTCCAGACTACTAGGTTGAATCTGGGTCTATATAACCAGACTACTAGGTTGAATCTGGGTTTATATAACCAGAGTGTCCAGACTACTAGGTTGAATCTGGGTTTATATAACCAGAGTGTCCAGACTACTAGGTTGAATCTGGGTTTATATAACCAGAGTGTCCAGACTACTAGACTGAATCTGGGTTTATATAACCAGAGTGTCCAGACTACTAGGTTGAATCTGGGTTTATATAACCAGAGTGTCCAGACTACTAGACTGAATCTGGGTGTATATAACCAGACTACTAGACTGAATCTGGGTTTATATAACCAGACTACTAGGTTGAATCTGGGTGTATATAACCAGAGTGTCTGGGATACCCTCCCTATTTGTATGAATTTAGTTCAGATGTTTTGTAATAATGTATTGAATGAAGTGTAAAGAACTAGGTTTGTATTTATTTTAAATTATTTTGTTTTATTATATGCAGAACCACTTTTTTATTGTAATTTATATTTTTACTGTATTATCGATAAGTTATCTTTGTACTGTATTATCGATAACTTATCTTTTTACTGTATTATCGATAACTTATCTTTTTACTGTATTATCGATAACTTCTTTTTACTGTATTATCGATAACTTCTTTTTACTGTATTATCGATTCTGCATTGTTCATATATTTCTTGATACACTATCCTTGTTGGAAAGTGAATTATGCACTACTACTGCTACTACGAATCAACATTGATGCAATTTAAACATGTTGTATAGGTTTGTATAAGAGATATACACTGTGTGTTTGAATACAACAACTGTTGAGAGGAAATATTAAATAAATGTTGGAACAATCGGTATGCATTCAGCTGTCTCATTGACTTCCTGTACATAGAATAGCCTTTTGTAGCAATCCACTGCAATATTGTTGTTCCGTAGGTGATGGACGTGTTTCATTTAATCAACATGTTTCCCAAAATAGCACCCTAGTCCTTTAACAGAGCCTTCAGAAGATATTGGGGCAGGCAGGGTAGCCTAGCGGTTAGAGTGTTGGAACTAGTAACCGGAAGGTTGCAAATTCAAATCCCCGAGCTGACAAGGTACAAATCTGTCGTTCTGCCTCTGAACAGGCAGTTAACCCACTGTTCCTAGGCCAGTTAACCCACTGTTCCTAGGCAGTTAACCCCACTGTTCCTAGGCCAGTTAACCCACTGTTCCTAGGCCAGTTAACTCACTGTTCCTAGGCCAGTTAACCCACTGTTCCTAGACCAGTTAACCCACTGTTCCTAGACCAGTTAACCCACTGTTCCTAGGCCGTCATTGAAAATAAGAATTTGTTCTTAACTGACTTAACTAGTTAAATAAAGGTAAAACAAATATATATATATATATATTCACACCCCTTGACTTTTTCCACATTTTGTTGTCTTGCAGCGTGAGTTTAACATGGATTCAATTGAGATTTTATGTCACTGTCCCAACACACAATAAATACCGCATAATGTCATAGTAGAATTAGAATTTATGCAAATTAAATACCCCCATAATGTCATAGTAGAATTAGAATTTATGCAAATTAAATACCCCCATAATGTCATAGTAGAATTAGAATGTATGCAAATTAAATACCCCCATAATGTCATAGTAGAATTAGAATTTATGCAAATTAAATACCCCCATAATGTCATAGTAGAATTAGAATTTATGCAAATTAAATACCTCATAATGTCATAGTAGAATTAGAATATATGCTAATTAAATACCCCCATAATGTCATGGTAGAATTAGAATGTATGCAAATTAAATACCCCATAATGTCATAGTAGAATTAGAATTTATGTAAATTAAATACCCCATAATGTCATAGTAGAATTAGAATGTATGCAAATTAAATAACCCCCATAATGTCATAGTAGAATTAGAATTTATGTAAATTAAATACCCCATAATGTCATAGTAGAATTAGAATGTATGCAAATTAAATACCCCATAATGTCATAGTAGAATTAGAATTTATGCAAATTAAAAGTAAATACGTATTCAAACCCTTTGTTATGGCAAGGATAAATTAGTTCAGGAGTAAAAATGTGCTTAACAAGACATAGAAAGTTGCATGGACTCATCTCTCTGTGTGCAATAGTTTTTTAACATGATTTTTGGGTTTGTATATCCGGAGTGGCCACACATAGTGTTATCTGTAAGGTCCCTCAGTCGAGCAGTGAATTTCAAACACAGATTTAACCACGAAGACCAGGGAGGTTTTCCAGTGCCTCGCAAAGAAGGGCACCTATTGGTAGATGGGTAAAAAATAAATAAAAGCAGACTCATTGAATAACCTTTTGAGAATTGTGAAGTTATTAATTTCACTTTGGAAAGTGTATCAATACACCCATTCACTACAAAGATACAGGTGTCCTTCCTAACTCAGTTGCCGGAGAGGAAGGAAACCGCTCAGGGATTTTCACAAAGAGGCCAATGATGACTTTAAAACAGTTACAGAGTTTAATGACTGTGATAGGAGAAAACTGTGGATGGATCCATAACATTGTAGTTACTCCACAATACCGACCTAAATCACAGAGGGAAAAGAAGCCTTTACAGAATAAAAAATGTTCCAAAACACGCCTCCTGTTTGCAATAAGACACTAAAGTAATACTGCAAAAAATGTGGCAAAGAAATTAACTTTGTCTTGAATACAAAGTGTTATGTTTAGGGTGAATACAACACATCAATGAATACCACTCTTCATATTTTTAAGCATGGTGGTGGCTGCATCATGTTATGGGTATGCTTGTCATCGGCATGGACTAGGGAGTTTTTTTAGGATAAAACATGTCATCCTAGAGGGATCCCTGGATCAGTCTGCTTTCCACCAGACACTGAGAGATGCATGCACCTTTCAGCAGGACAATAACATACAACACAAGGCCAAATAAACACTGGAGTTGCGTACCAAGATGACATTGAATGTTCCTGAGTTACAGTTTTGACTTAAATCGGCTTGGAAATCTCCGGAAAGACTTGAAAATGGCTATCTTGAAATGATCAACAACCAATTTGACAGATCTTTAAGAATTTTAAATGTTGTACAATCCAGGTGTGCAAAGCTCTTAGAGACTTACCCAGAAAGACTCACAGCTGTAATCGCTGATTTCAACATGTATTGACTCAGAGGTATGAATACTTATGTAAATTTGATATTTGTGTATTTAATTTTCAATAAATGAGCAAAAAATTTCTAAAAACATGTTTTCATTTTGTCATTATGGGGTAAATGTGTGAGAATCAAAGTACATTTAATTCACTTTGAATTCAGGCTGTAACACAACAAAAATGTGCAATAATATGTCAAGAGGTATGAATACCTTCTGATGGCATTTTGACCAGGAACCATGGTTGGTCTGTCATACCCAGGTAACAGGTAATTTACCAGGAACCATGGTTTGTCTGTCATACCCAGGTAACAGGTAATTTACCAGGAACCATGGTTGGTCTGTCATACCCAGGTAACAGGTAATTTACCAGGAAGGAACCATGGTTGGTCTGTCATACCCAGGTAACAGGTAATTTACCAGGAAGGAACCATGGTTGGTCTGTCATACCCAGGTAACAGGTAATTTACCAGGAAGGAACCATGGTTGGTCTGTCATACCCAGGTAACAGGTAATTTACCAGTAACCATGGTTGGTCTGTCATACCCAGGTAACAGGTAATTTACCAGGAACCATGGTTTGTCTGTCATACCCAGGTAACAGGTAATTTACCAGGAACCATGGTTGGTCTGTCATACCCAGGTAACAGGTAATTTACCAGGAACCATGGTTTGTCTGTCATACCCAGGTAACAGGTAATTTACCAGGAACCATGGTTGGTCTGTCATACCCAGGTAACAGGTAATTTACCAGGAAGGAACCATGGTTGGTCTGTCATACCCAGGTAACAGGTAATTTACCAGGAAGGAACCATGGTTGGTCTGTCATACCCAGGTAACAGGTAATTTACCAGGAAGGAACCATGGTTGGTCTGTCATACCCAGGTAACAGGTAATTTACCAGTAACCATGGTTGGTCTGTCATACCCAGGTAACAGGTAATTTACCAGTAACCATGGTTGGTCTGTCACACCCAGATAACAAGTAATTTACCAGGAAGGAACCACGGTTGGTCTGTCATACCCAGGTAACAGGTAATTTACCAGGAACCATGGTTGGTCTGTCATACCCAGGTAACAGGTAATTTACCAGGAAAGAACCATGGTTGGTCTGTCATACCCAGGTAACAGGTAATTTACCAGGAAGGAACCATGGTTGGTCTGTCATACCGAGGTAATAGTCAGGTCATTTACCAGGAAAGAACCATGGTTGGTCTGTCATACCCAGGTAACAGGTAATTTACCAGGAACCATGGTTGGTCTGTCATACCCAGGTAACAGGTAATTTACCAGGAAGGAACCATGGTTGTTCTGTCATACCCAGGTAACAGGTAATTTACCAGGAACCATGGTTGGTCTGTCACACCCAGGTAACAGGTAATTTACCAGGAAGCATGGTTGGTCTGTCACACCCAGGTAACAGGTAATTTACCAGGAAGGAACCATGGTTGGTCTGTCATACCCAGGTAATTTACCAGGAACCATGGTTGGTCTGTCATACCCAGGTAACAGGTAATTTACCAGGAACCATGGTTGGTCTGTCATACCCAGGTAACAGGTAATTTACCAGGAACCATGGTTGGTCTGTCATACCCAGGTAACAGGTAATTTACCAGGAAGGAACCATGGTTGTTCTGTCATACCCAGGTAACAGGTAATTTACCAGGAACCATGGTTGGTCTGTCATACCCAGGTAACAGGTAATTTACCAGGAAGGAACCATGGTTGGTCTGTCATACCCAGGTAATTTACCAGGAACCATGGTTGGTCTGTCATACCCAGGTAACAGGTAATTTACCAGGAACCATGGTTGGTCTGTCATACCCAGGTAACAGGTAATTTACCAGGAACCATGGTTGGTCTGTCATACCCAGGTAACAGGTAATTTACCAGGAACCATGGTTGGTCTGTCATACCCAGGTAACAGGTAATTTACCAGGAAGGAACCATGGTTGTTCTGTCATACCCAGGTAACAGGTAATTTACCAGGAAGGAACCATGGTTGTTCTGTCATACCCAGGTAACAGGTAATTTACCAGGAAGGAACCATGGTTGGTCTGTCATACCCAGGTAATTTACCAGGAACCATGGTTGGTCTGTCATACCCAGGTAACAGGTAATTTACCAGGAACCATGGTTGGTCTGTCATACCCAGGTAACAGGTAATTTACCAGGAACCATGGTTGGTCTGTCATACCCAGGTAATTTACCGGGAACCATGGTTGGTCTGTCATACCCAGGTAACAGGTAATTTACCAGGAAGGAACCATGGTTGGTCTGTCATACCCAGGTAATTTACCAGGAACCATGGTTGGTCTGTCATACCCAGGTAACAGGTAATTTACCAGGAACCATGGTTGGTCTGTCATACCCAGGTAACAGGTAATTTACCAGGAACCATGGTTGGTCTGTCATACCCAGGTAACAGGTAATTTACCAGGAAGGAACCATGGTTGGTCTGTCATACCCAGGTAATTTACCAGGAACCATGGTTGGTCTGTCACACCCAGGTAACAGGTAATTTACCAGGAACCATGGTTGGTCTGTCATACCCAGGTAACAGGTAATTTACCAGGAACCATGGTTGGTCTGTCATACCCAGTTAACAGGTAATTTACCAGGAAGGAACCATGGTTGGTCTGTCATACCCAGGTAACAGGTAATTTACCAGGAACCATGGTTGGTCTGTCATACCCAGGTAACAGGTAATTTACCAGGAAGGAACCATGGTTGGTCTGTCATACCCAGGTAACAGGTAATTTACCAGGAAGGAACCATGGTTGGTCTGTCATACCGAGGTAATAGTCAGGTCATTTACCAGGAAAGAACCATGGTTGGTCTGTCATACCCAGGTAACAGGTAATTTACCAGTAACCATGGTTGGTCTGTCACACCCAGATAACAGGTAATTTACCAGGAAGGAACCACGGTTGGTCTGTCATACCCAGGTAACAGTCAGGTCATTTACCAGGAAGGAACCATGGTTGGTCTGTCATACCCAGGTAACAGTCAGGTCATTTACCAGGAAGGAACCATGGTTGGTCTGTCACACCCAGGTAACAGTCAGGTCATTTACCAGGAAGGAACCATGGTTGGTCTGTCATACCCAGGTAACAGTCAGGTCATTTACCAGGAAGGAACCATGGTTGGTCTGTCATACCCAGGTAACAGTCAGGTCATTTACCAGGAAGGAACCATGGTTGGTCTGTCATACCCAGGTAACAGTCAGGTCATTTACCAGGAAGGAACCATGGTTGGTCTGTCATACCCAGGTAACAGTCAGGTCATTTACCAGGAAGGAACCATGGTTGGTCTGTCATACCCAGGTAACAGTCAGGTCATTTACCAGGAAGGAACCATGGTTGGTCTGTCATACCCAGGTAACAGTCAGGTCATTTACCAGGAAGGAACCATGGTTGGTCTGTCATACCCAGGTAACAGTCAGGTCATTTACCAGGAAGGAACCATGGTTGGTCTGTCATACCCAGGTAACAGTCAGGTCATTTACCAGGAAGGAACCATGGTTGGTCATGCGTGCTCAGCCCTCTCCTGTACTCCCTGTTCAGCCATGACTGCGTGGCCACGCACGCCTCCAACTCAATCATCACGTTTGCAGATGACAACAGTAATAGGCCTGATTACCAACGATGATGAGACAGCCTACAGGGAGGAGGTGCCCGTAAAATAACCTCTCCCTCAACGTCAACAAAACGAAGAAGCTGATTGTGGACTTCAGGAAACAGCTGAGAGAGCACGTCCCTATTCACATCGACGGGACCACAGGGGAGAAGGTGAAAAGCTTCAAGTTCCTCGGCGTTTACACACCACCGACAAAACTGAAATGGTCCACCCACACAGACAGTGTGGTGAAGCAGGAGAAACGGCGCCTCTTCAACCTCAGGAGGCTGAAGAAATGTGTCTTGTCCCCCAAAACCCTGTCAAACTTTTACAGATGCACAATTGAGAGCATCCTGTCGGGCTGTACCGCCTGGTACGGCAACAGCACCTCCCACAACCGCAGGGCTCTCAAGAGGGTGGCGCGGTCTGCCCAACGCATCACCGGGGGCACACAGCCTGCCCTCCAGGACACCTACAGCACCCGATGTCACAGGAAGGCCAAAAAGATAATTAAGGACAACAACCACCCGAGCCACTGCCTGTTCACCCCGCTATCATCCAGAAGGCGAGGTCAGTACAGGTGCATCAAAGCAGGGCCCGAGAGACTGAAAAACAGCTTCTATCTCAAGGCCATCAGACTGTTAAATGGCCATCACTAGCCGGCTACCACCCGGTTACCCAACCCTGCACCTTAGAGACTGCACCACCCGGTTACCCAACCCTGGACCTTAGAGACTGCACCACCCGGTTACCCAACCCTGCACCTTAGAGACTGCACCACCCGGTTACCCAACCCTGCACCTTAAAGGCTGCTGCCACAAAAACATAGACATGGAATCACTGGCTACTTTAATAATGTTTGCATACTGCTTTACTCATCTCATATGTGTATACCGGGGAGGCAGGTAGCCTAGTGGTCAGAGCGGTGGGCCAGTAACTGAAAGGCTGCTGGATCAAATCCCAGAGCTGACAAGGTAAAACATCTGTCATTCTGAGCAAGGCAGTGAACCCTCTATTCCCCGGGAACTGAAGATGTGGATGAATAAGGCAGCCCCCCCCCCCCCGCACCTCTCTGATTCAGAAGGGTTGGGTTAAATGTGGAAGACACATTTCAGTTGTACAACTGACTAGGCATCCTTCCCCCACTGTATTCTATTCTACTGTATTTCAGTCAATGCCACTCAGACGTTGCTCGTCCTAGCATTCCTTTACTTTTAGATGTGTGTGTATTGCTGTGAGTTGTTAGATATTACTGCACTGTTGGAACTAGGAACGCCAGCATTTCGCTACAGCCGCAATAACATCAGCTAAAAATGTGTACGTGACCAATACAATTTGATTTTGATTTTATTTGATACCCAGATAACAGTCAGGTCATTTACCAGGAAGGCCCCGAGGTTGGTCTGTTATAGCCAGGTAATAGTCAGGTCATTTACCAGGAAGGCCCCGAGGTTGGTCTGTTATAGCCAGGTAACAGTCAGGTCATTTACCAGGAAGGCCCCGAGGTTGGTCTGTTATAGCCAGGTAATAGTCAGGTCATTTACCAGGAAGGCCCCGAGGTTGGTCTGTTATAGCCAGGTAACAGTCAGGTCATTTACCAGGAAGACCCCGAGGTTGGTCTGTCATAGCCAGGTAATAGTCAGGTCATTTACCAGGAAGGCCCCGAGGTTGGTCTGTTATAGCCAGGTAACAGTCAGGTCATTTACCAGGAAGACCCCGAGGTTGGTCTGTTATAGCCAGGTAATAGTCAGGTAATTTACCAGGAAGACCCCGAGGTTGGTCTGTTATAGCCAGGTAATAGTCAGGTCATTTACCAGGAAGGCCCCGAGGTTGGTCTGTTATAGCCAGGTAATAGTCAGGTCATTTACCAGGAAGGCCCCGAGGTTGGTCTGTTATAGCCAGGTAACAGTCAGGTCATTTACCAGGAAGGCCCCGAGGTTGGTCTGTTATAGCCAGGTAATAGTCAGGTCATTTACCAGGAAGGCCCCGAGGTTGGTCTGTTATAGCCAGGTAACAGTCAGGTCATTTACCAGGAAGACCCCGAGGTTGGTCTGTCATAGCCAGGTAATAGTCAGGTCATTTACCAGGAAGGCCCCGAGGTTGGTCTGTTATAGCCAGGTAACAGTCAGGTCATTTACCAGGAAGACCCCGAGGTTGGTCTGTTATAGCCAGGTAATAGTCAGGTAATTTACCAGGAAGACCCCGAGGTTGGTCTGTTATAGCCAGGTAATAGTCAGGTCATTTACCAGGAAGGCCCCGAGGTTGGTCTGTTATAGCCAGGTAATAGTCAGGTCATTTACCAGGAAGGCCCCGAGGTTGGTCTGTCATAGCCAGGTAACAGTCAGGTCATTTACCAGGAAGGCCCCGAGGTTGGTCTGTCATAGCCAGGTAATAGTCAGGTAATTTACCAGGAAGACCCCGAGGTTGGTCTGTTATAGCCAGGTAATAGTCAGGTCATTTACCAGGAAGGCCCCGAGGTTGGTCTGTCATAGCCAGGTAATAGTCAGGTAATTTACCAGGAAGACCCCGAGGTTGGTCTGTCATAGCCAGGTAATAGTCAGGTCATTTACCAGGAAGACCCCGAGGTTGGTCTGTCATAGCCAGGTAATAGTCAGGTCATTTACCAGGAAGGCCCCGAGGTTGGTCTGTCATAGCCAGGTAATAGTCAGGTCATTTACCAGGAAGACCCCGAGGTTGGTCTGTCATAGCCAGGTAACAGTCAGGTCATTTACCAGGAAGGCCCCGAGGTTGGTCTGTCATAGCCAGGTAACAGTCAGGTAATTTACCAGGAAGGCCCCGAGGTTGGTCTGTCATAGCCAGGTAGTAGTCGTCAGGTAATATAACCAGGTAATATCAGGTAATATAACCAGGTAATATCAGGTAATATAACCAGGTAACAGTGGTCAGGTAATATAACCAGGTAACAGTCATCAGGTAATATAACCAGGTAACAGTCATCAGGTAATATAACCAGGTAACAGTCATCAGGTAATATAACCAGGTAACAGTCATCAGGTAATATAACCAGGTAACAGCCAATGATGTGCTTCTCAGCTGTTTATCCCTCCGCCTGTTTCAATGTGGTATGAAAATGGTACTCTGTAAAATGAGGCATGAAAACACGTTTCATAAGATAACAACATGGAACAATGTAGCTGGACCGACACTGGTCTGCTTCACTGGTCTGCGTCACTGTCTCTGCTTCACTGGTCTGCTTCACTGGTCTGCTTCACTGTCTCTGCTTCACTGGTCTGCTTCACTGGTCTGCTTCACTGGTCTGCTTCACTGTCTCTGCTTCACTGGTTCACTGGTCTGCTTCACTGGTCTGCTTCACTGTCTCTGCTTCACTGGTCTGCTTCACTGGTCTGCTTCAAAGAAACACGTCCCACTGTGTTTGATGACAGGTGCTCACCCTCCCGCCAATAACAAGGGAAAATGCCCCAAGTTGTGAAAGAGCCTAGTGGTTTCTCTCTATGGCTGAACAAAATCACGTGTCGCAAAATGGCACCCTGTTTCCCTATTATAGAGCACTACTTATGACCAGAGCCTTATGGGCCCTGTTCAAACGTAGTGCACTACATAGGGTGCCATTTGGGATGTAGCCAAGCTCTCAGAGGGTCACTTGGCAACTCCTGTGTGCTGAATCTGCCTCAATCTGTCTCAAGCGCACCAGCTCTCCTTTATTGGGATAAGTCCCAAATGGTACCTGATTCACTACATAGTGCACTACTTCTGACCGGAGCCTGATGGGCCCTGTTCAAAAGTAGTGCACTATAAAGGGAATAAGGTGCCATTTGGGATGTGGGACATGATCTACTGTAAACATCATGATGTGTGTAGAGCCTGGGCCTCAATGGCTGATCTGTTTGCAGTTGTTGTCCATATATTTCATTACATCGAGGGGAATTTACAGTGAGCGTTATACAGTTACTCTATCGGGTGTTCCAGCATCCTAAACCACTTGAGGAGAAGAAAACTGACGTAATCATTTCACATATTAATAACTGGGTGACGTAGGCACAATATCCCGAACCCTTGGCCATCAGTTCTCTTTTTGACGAATGACTGATTCCACACATCATTAATTTAGGAACACACACGTATTTATATTATGTCATCTTTTTGTTCATAAATCACCTTCTCTTTTTTTCTGCCTATGATGTTATTTTTGTGTATAGTTTTGCAATTCTGTGTAATAACGTTGACCTGGTTAACCCAGGTAGGGAGGCCGGAAGGGAGGGGGGATACCCGCGGATTGACCTGAATGCAGAGAAAGGAACCACAATGACGTCTCCTAGACAATATAAATACTGTCCCTACCAGGTAGAAAACATGACAACCTACCAAACCAACCCGCAAGGTAAGCAGCCTAATCTGCGATCTTGGTTGTAGTATTACAACAGGTCTCTCATACAAAATATATTTATGATCACCTGTAGCGTGTAGTCTATAGGATTAGATAAGGCTGACCTAAATCAAAACAAGTTATCTGACTGTCATTTATTCTTTCCAGGTGAACTGTGATATTTTCGCATTATTATTCAAACTGAAGAAAGACAAATCTCCCGGAGCCAATATGAAGTTCAGCACGGTCCAACTCGTAGCCGCTGTGGTAGTGGTGATGAGCGTCTGTCTGCTGCGCGAATCCGTGGCGCACTCCATCCATCGCCCGCTCAGCGCCCCCCTGCACAGCGCGGATACCGACACCATGGTACAGCAGGTGGCTCAACATGTAAGTTACTTTATCATATTTCATATTCCATAATGGCTTATAATTGTAGGACTAAACTAAATATACTATATTTGTAGAACTAGTAGCCTATTATTTAGTCCATTTATTCGGGTTTATTTAATTATGATTATGACTTTAAAAAGCCTAATGATGCCATTCCTGTCTGTTTCAACAGGCGCAAAGTTCTGACACCGATACTGACACTAAACTGATGCCAGACATCGATACTAAAAAGGTTTGTCTATTAAACCAATTAGTAATGTCATGTTAATCCATGTCTAGCCTACATTATTTTACAGCTTGGTCTGAAATGGTGTTTAGTTGTTTTTTCTATTTCTACCACCTGATGCAGCTGTAGGCAATACTAACCATATCATACTAATGAATTGATGCCTTTTGAACTGAACTTTGAACTGATGTCTCCAACGGCAGAACCACAGAGACATCTGCTGCCTGCATGCTAACATCCTGGACTTCTACCTGAGTAACATCCTGACCACTAAGGAGAAGCAGGACAAGCATCATCCTAAACTCCCTGCCCTGAAGGAAGACCTGGCCCGAGTCAGCAGAGACCTGAAGGAACACGGCTGTGTAAGTCTCTGTCATCTGCTTCACCTACACTCCTTTGTTTCATCCCCTTCTCTCTTCATCCATTCTTTACCTTTTCAACACCTTTCAATGTTTCTCTGTTTCTCTGTCTCTCTCTCTCTTCGTCTCTCTCTTCGTCCCTCTCTTCGTCCCTCTCTTTGTCTCTCTCTTCGTTGTCTCTCTTTGTGTCTCTCTTCGTGTCATTCTTCATGTCTCTTTCTCTCCTCTCCTCTCTCTCTCCCCTCTCCTTCCTCCTCTTTTTCCTCTCTCTCTCTCCTCTCTCTGCGATCTTAAGTGTGATATTGTGTAGAGATGGTGTTTATATCAGAGAAAGTGACTGATTTTCTCTCTCTTTCTTCAAGGCTATTAAACACTACAATGACCACCACCACAGCATTGCTTTCCGCAAGAAGTTGTCCGAGGTAATTCTCCAGGGGACCCTGTTCAGACTTGATCATTTTCATACTTGTCACAAAGAAACACGATAAACAAAGTTATGAACAAGAGTTCATGCATTAATCAAAGTGAAAATGAATCCATTGAACATTTGATTGAATGTGATCTTTGTCTAAAACCTCCATTATTTTTGGTTTGTTGTTTCAGATGGAGGAGGGGAAAGGGATCAAGAAAGCCATTGGAGAGATCGACATCCTCTTCACCTTCCTGAAAGACTTCTGTGTGCACGCCTAGATCCAACATCATCCTATATCATCACATAGAGATGTACATCTAGATCCAACACATCCTATATCACCACATAGAGATGTACATCTAGATCCAACATCATCCTATATCACCACATAGAGATGTACATCTAGATCCAACATCATCCTATATCATCACATAGAGATGTACATCAACATCATCCTATATCACCACATAGAGATGTACATCTAGATCCAACACATCCTATATCATCACATAGATCTGAGTCTAGATTTGAGTCATGCTATGTTTCTGTACCTTATATCCTATAAGGATATTGTGTGTTATATTTTTATTCATTTTGCATTGCTTATTTATTATTGATCTATTTATTGTTGTTACTTAGCAACATGCAAACTGGTGAAATGTATTTAAAATGCATCCCGATTCTGTTGACATCAGATGTGCAGGGTCTTGAGCATTTCATATGTAGCCCCATGGTGGCCCTTACTTTCTACATCTTGTGCTGGACACAATAATAATATTATATTTATGAAAACTTTTTGGAGAATATATTTAACCAGAGAATTTATTCCATTTTTAAGTTATTATCATTGTTTTAATGATTATGAAATGTTTAAGTTATTTATACATCTATTGAGCTAATGTGTATTTAGCTATAAAGTGATTGTATTTATATAGGAAGTGAATGCAGCTGTCTGTAACATGGGGAAATGTATTGAATTTACCACAGTGTTTGTAACCTAAGATTCCTAAAATAAAACACTTTTCAAAAGCACATTCTTCTTGTCAAATATATTATTGTCTTTAGACGGTGTACGTTATAGACTGAGACAGACGTGGAATATCTTTATTTTTCCAGAAAGATCTTTACACGGTGTACGTTATAGACTGAGACAGACGTGGAATAACTTTATTTTTCCAGAAAGATCTTTAGACGGTGTACGTTATAGACTGAGACAGACGTGGAATAACTTTATTTTTCCAGAAAGATCTTTAGACGGTGTACGTTATAGACTGAGACAGACGTGGATTAACTTTATTTTTCCAGAAAGATCTTTAGACGGTGTACGTTATAGACTGAGACAGACGTGGAATATCTTTATTTTTCCAGAAAGATCTTTAGACGGTGTACGTTATAGACTGAGACAGACGTGGAATATCTTTATTTTTCCAGAAAGATCTTTAGACGGTGTACGTTATAGACTGAGACAGACGTGGAATATCTTTATTTTTCCAGAAAGATCTTTAGACGGTGTACGTTATAGACTGAGACAGACGTGGAATATCTTTATTTTTCCAGAAAGATCTTTAGACGGTGTACGTTATAGACTGAGACAGACGTGGAATATCTTTATTTTTCCAGAAAGATCTTTACACGGTGTACGTTATAGACTGAGACAGACGTGGAATAACTTTATTTTTCCAGAAAGATCTTTAGACGGTGTACGTTATAGACTGAGACAGACGTGGAATAACTTAATTTTTCCAGAAAGATCTTTAGACGGTGTACGTTATAGACTGAGACAGACGTGGAATAACTTTATTTTTCCAGAAAGATCTTTAGACGGTGTACGTTATAGACTGAGACAGACGTGGAATATCTTTATTTTTCCAGAAAGATCTTTAGACGGTGTACGTTATAGACTGAGACAGACGTGGAATATCTTTATTTTTCCAGAAAGATCTTTAGACGGTGTACGTTATAGACTGAGACAGACGTGGAATATCTTTATTTTTCCAGAAAGATCTTTAGACGGTGTACGTTATAGACTGAGACAGACGTGGAATATCTTTATTTTTCCAGAAAGATCTTTAGACGGTGTACGTTATAGACTGAGACAGACGTGGAATAACTTTATTTTTCCAGAAAGATCTTTAGACGGTGTACGTTATAGACTGAGACAGACGTGGAATATCTTTATTTTTCCAGAAAGATCTTTAGACGGTGTACGTTATAGACTGAGACAGACGTGGAATATCTTTATTTTTCCAGAAAGATCTTTAGACGCTGAACATACAAACAACATTTAATTCACACATTCAGCACACAACTATATTTCCCATAGAAATACATTGTTCACTGTGTACAGCGACCACACAGCAAGGTTTAAGGGTGAATTCATCAATAAATGGTTCCTAAATTGATTGGGCCAGGTTCCTGGAGATTCTCCATTGAGTCCAGTACAAGACTTAATCTGAGTCCGGAAAACATCTACAGACTGTGATATTGAAATAGGAATGATTTTCAGTCAAATTACAGAGGCAATTTAGGCCTTCATTATTATAGCAAACAATATATAATATGTCTCAATTCAGTGAGAGTTGATGACAGAGGCAGAAGGGCTGTCATTATGCTCTGGAACATATGACTTAAACCTTGGATGGTCGTTACTGAGAGAGTCTGGAACATATGACCTAAACCTTGGATGGTCGTTACTGAGAGAGTCTGGAACATATGACCTAAACCTTGGATGGTCTTTACTGAGAGAGTCTGGAACATTACCTAAACCTTAGATGGTCGTTACTGAGAGAGTCTGGAACATATTACCTAAACCTTGGATGGTCGTTACTGAGAGAGTCTGGAACATATGACCTAAACCTTGGATGGTCGTTACTGAGAGAGTCTGGAACATATGACCTAAACCTTGGATGGTCGTTACTGAGAGAGTCTGGAACATATGACCTAAACCTTGGATGGTCGTTACTGAGAGAGTCTGGAACATATGACCTAAACCTTGGATGGTCTTTACTGAGAGAGTCTGGAACATTACCTAAACCTTAGATGGTCGTTACTGAGAGAGTCTGGAACATATTACCTAAACCTTGGATGGTTGTTACTGAGAGAGTCTGGAACATATTACCTAAACCTTGGATGGCCGTTACTGAGAGAGTCTGGAACATATTACCTAAACCTTGGATGGTCGTTACTGAGAGAGTCTGGAACATATGACCTAAACCTTGGATGGTCGTTACTGAGAGAGTCTGGAACATATGACCTAAACCTTGGATGGTCGTTACTGAGAGAGTGTGGAACATATGACCTAAACCTTGGATGGTCGTTACTGAGAGAGTCTGGAACATATGACCTAAACCTTGGATGGTCGTTACTGAGAGAGTCTGGAACATATGACCTAAACCTTGGATGGTCGTTACTGAGAGAGTCTGGAACATATTACCTAAACCTTGGATGGTCGTTACTGAGAGAGTCTGGAACATATTACCTAAACCTTGGATGGTCGTTACTGAGAGAGTCTGGAACATATGACCTAAACCTTGGATGGTCATTACTGAGAGAGTCTGGAACATATGACCTAAACCTTGGATGGTCTTTACTGAGAGAGTCTGGAACATTACCTAAACCTTAGATGGTCGTTACTGAGAGAGTCTGGAACATATCACCTAAACCTTGGATGGTTGTTACTGAGAGAGTCTGGAACATATTACCTAAACCTTGGATGGTCGTTACTGAGAGAGTCTGGAACATATTACCTAAACCTTGGATGGTCGTTACTGAGAGAGTCTGGAACATATGACCTAAACCTTGGATGGTCGTTACTGAGAGAGTCTGGAACATATGACCTAAACCTTGGATGGTCGTTACTGAGAGAGTCTGGAACATATGACCTAAACCTTGGATGGTCGTTACTGAGAGAGTCTGGAACATATCACCTAAACCTTGGATGGTCGTTACTGAGAGAGTCTGGAACATATGACCTAAACCTTGGATGGTCGTTACTGAGAGAGTCTGGAACATATCACCTAAACCTTGGATGGTCGTTACTGAGAGAGTCTGAAACATATGACCTAAACCTTGGATGGTCGTTACTGAGAGAGTCTGGAACATATCACCTAAACCTTGGATGGTCGTTACTGAGAGAGTCTGGAACATATGACCTAAACCTTGGATGGTCGTTACTGAGAGAGTCTGGAACATATCACCTAAACCTTGGATGGTCGTTACTGAGAGAGTCTGGAACATTACCTAAACCTTAGATGGTCGTTACTGAGAGAGCCTGGAACATATTACCTAAACCTTGGATGGTCGTTACTGAGAGTCTGGAACATATGACCTAAACCTTGGATGGTCGTTACTGAGAGAGTCTGGAACATATGACCTAAACCTTGGATGGTCGTTACTGAGAGAGTCTGGAACATTACCTAAACCTTGGATGGTCGTTACTGAGAGAGTCTGGAACATATGACCTAAACCTTGGATGGTCGTTACTGAGAGAGTCTGGAACATTACCTAAACCTTAGATGGTCGTTACTGAGAGAGTCTGGAACATATTACCTAAACCTTGGATGGTCGTTACTGAGAGAGTCTGGAACATATGACCTAAACCTTGGATGGTCGTTACTGAGAGAGTCTGGAACATATGACCTAAACCTTGGATGGTCTTTACTGAGAGAGTCTGGAACATATTACCTAAACCTTGGATGGTCGTTACTGAGAGAGTCTGGAACATATGACCTAAACCTTGGATGGTCGTTACTGAGAGAGTCTGGAACATATGACCTAAACCTTGGATGGTCGTTACTGAGAGAGTCTGGAACATATGACCTAAACCTTGGATGGTCGTTACTGAGAGAGTCTGGAACATATGACCTAAACCTTGGATGGTCGTTACTGAGAGAGTCTGGAACATATGACCTAAACCTTGGATGGTCGTTACTGAGAGAGTCTGGAACATATGACCTAAACCTTGGATGGTCGTTACTGAGAGAGTCTGGAACATACAATAACATCAACTATCGTTGATGCGTGTGTGTGTCTCCATGTGTGTGTGTGTGTGTGTGTGTCTCCATGTGTGTGTGTGTGTGTGTGTGTGTCTCCAAGTGTGTGTACTTGTGTTTGTGTCTCCCTGAGTGTGTGTGTGTGTGTGTGTGTGTGTGTGTGTGTGTGTGTGTGTGTGTGTGTGTGTGTGTGTGTGTGTGTGTGTGTGTGTGTGTGTGTGTGTGTGTGTGTGAGTGTGTGTGTGTGTGTGTGTGAGTGTGTTTGTGTCTCTGTGTGTATGTGTGTGAGGGTGTGTTGGTGCATGAGTGTGTGTATTGTGTCATGCAGAAAGCATGCTCCAACAGTGGGATTGTCCAATCAGGAAGTTTACCTGCTTCCTCAGTTCAGGTAAATGACAACATGATGACACCTGAGACAGGTAAACACTTACTTCCTGGTTCCTCTCTGCTCTTCTCTGCTCAGGGGAAGCAGCTGGCGGAGGTTTGGCCGGGGGCGTGGCCGGGGGTGTGGCCGGGGGCGTGGCCGTGCCAGGTTCTTGTATTCCACCTCTGGAGTGTTTAAGGTGATGAAACACAGACAGAGAGAGATAAAGACCTGGAGTTTTTACAGATATTTCCTGTTCCACATCAGCAGAGGAAACGGAGGGCTTTCAGAGAGCAAACAAAGGATGTATCTTCCTGAGAATTACCCAGAATTACCCCATGGTGACAGTGACTGTGAACCCCCAACACCACACCTCTCAGCTCCTAACTGTGACCCCCCCCCCCCCCCCACCACCACACCTCTCAGCTCCCAACTGTTACCCCCCCCCCCCCCACCGCCACCACACCTCTCAGCTCCTAACTGTGACCCCCCCCCCACCTCTCAGCTCCTAACTGTGACCCCCCCCCCCACCAAACCTCCCAGCTCCTAACTGTGACCCCCCCACCACCACCTCTCATCTCCTAACTGTGACCCCCCCACCACCACCTCTCATCTCCTAACTGTGACCCCCCCCCCCACCACACCTCTCAGCTCCTAACTGTGACCCCCCCCCCACCACACCTCTCAGCTCCTAACTGTGACCCCCCCCACCACCACCACCTCTCAGCTCCTAACTATGACCCCCCCCGCCACCACCACCCCTCAGCTCCTAACTGTGACCCCCCCCACCACCCCCCCACCACCACCACCACCACACCTCCCAGCTCCTAACTGTGACCCCCCCCACCACCACCACCACCTCTCAGCTCCTAACTGTGACCCCCCCCCCACCACCACCTCTCAGCTCCTAACTGTGACCCCCCCCCCCCACCACACCTCTCATCTCCTAACTGTGACCCCCCCACCACCACCACCTCTCAGCTCCTAACTGTGACCCCCCCCCACCACCACCACCACACCTCTCAGATCCTAACTGTGACCCCCCCCCACCACCACCACCGCCTCTCAGCTCCTAACTGTGACCCCCCCCCACCACACCTCTCAGCTCCTAACTGTGACCCCCCCACCACCACCTCTCAGCTCCTAACTGTGACCCCCCCCCCACCACCATACCTCTCAGCTCCTAACTGTGACCCCCCCCCCACCACCACACCTCTCATCTCCTAACTGTGACACCCCCCCACCACACCTCTCATCTCCTAACTGTGACCCCCCCCCCACCATACCTCTCATCTCCTAACTGTGACCTCCCCCCCACCACACCTCTCATCTCCTAACTGTGACCCCCCCACCACCACCACCACCTCTCAGCTCCTAACTGTGACCCCCCCACCACCACCACCACACCTCTCAGCTCCTAACTGTGACCCCCCCCCACCACCACCTCTCAGCTCCTAACTGTGACCCACCCCCACCACCACACCTCTCAGCTCCTAACTGTGACCCCCCCCCCCACCACCACACCTCTCAGCTCCTAACTGTGACCCCCCCCCCCACCACCACCACCACACCTCTCAGCTCCTAACTGTGACACCCCCCCACCACCATCTCTCAGCTCCTAACTGTGACCCACCCCCACCACCACACCTCTCAGCTCCTAACTGTGACCCCCCCACCACCACCACCACACCTCTCAGCTCCTAACTGTGACCCACCCCCACCACCACACCTCTCAGCTCCTAACTGTGACCCCCCCCCCCCCCCCCCCCACCATACAATGGTGAATATACAATGTTCTGACTAGATATATCAAATGTAACAGACTATATATATAATGTTCTGACTAGCTGTATCCAGAGAGACATTACCTGTTCTGCTGTACGTGGTGCCATTATGGGACAGTCAGAGGCATATTGTGCACTATGCAGCTGTGCTGCCATGCAGTATGGACCTAAACCAGTTCTTATGACAGAGGTCCAACCCAGTTCTGATGACAGAGGCCTAACCCAGTTCTGATGACAGAGGTCTAACCCAGTTCTGATGACAGAGGTCTAACCCAGTTCTGATGACAGAGGTCTAAACCAGTTCTGATGACAGAGGTCTAACCCAGTTCTGATGACAGAGGTCTAATCCAGTTCTGATGACAGAGGTCTAACCCAGTTCTGATGACAGAGGTCTAACCCAGTTCTGATGACAGAGGTCTAACCCAGTTCTGATGACAGAGGTCTAACCCAGTTCTTATGATAGAGGTCTAACCCAGTTCTTATGGCCAGAGGTCTAACCCAGTTCTTATGACAGAGGTCTAACCCAGTTCTTATGACAGAGGTCTAACCCAGTTCTTATGACAGAGGTCCAACCCAGTTCTGATGACAGAGGTCTAACCCAGTTCTGATGACAGAGGTCTAACCCAGTTCTGATGACAGAGGTCTAACCCAGTTCTTATGATAGAGGTCTAACCCAGTTCTTATGGCCAGAGGTCTAACCCAGTTCTTATGACAGAGGTCTAACCCAGTTCTTATGACAGAGGTCTAACCCAGTTCTTATGACAGAGGTCCAACCCAGTTCTTATGACAGAGGTCCAACCCAGTTCTTATGACAGAGGTCTAACCCAGTTCTTATGGCCAGAGGTCTAACCCAGTTCTTAAGACAGAGGTCTAACCCAGTTCTTATACAGAGGTCTAACCCAGTTCTTATAACAGAGGTCTAACCCAGTTCTTATGACAGAGGTCTGACCCAGTTCTTATGACAGAGGTCTAACCCAGTTCTTATGATAGAGGTCTAACCCAGTTCTTATGGCCAGAGGTCTAACCCAGTTCTTATGACAGAGGTCTAACCCAGTTCTTATGACAGAGGTCCAACCCAGTTCTGATGACAGAGGTCTAACCCAGTTCTGATGACAGAGGTCTAACCCAGTTCTGATGACAGAGGTCTAACCCAGTTCTTATGATAGAGGTCTAACCCAGTTCTTATGGCCAGAGGTCTAACCCAGTTCTTATGACAGAGGTCTAACCCAGTTCTTATGACAGAGGTCTAACCCAGTTCTTATGACAGAGGTCCAACCCAGTTCTTATGACAGAGGTCCAACCCAGTTCTTATGACAGAGGTCTAACCCAGTTCTTATGGCCAGAGGTCTAACCCAGTTCTTAAGACAGAGGTCTAACCCAGTTCTTATACAGAGGTCTAACCCAGTTCTTATGACAGAGGTCTAACCCAGTTCTTATGACAGAGGTCTGACCCAGTTCTTATGACAGAGGTCTAACCCAGTTCTTATGACAGAGGTCTAACCCAGTTCTTATGACAGAGGCCTAACCCAGTTCTTATGACAGAGGTCTAACCCAGTTCTTATGACAGAGGCCTAACCCAGTTCTTATGTCAGAGGTCCAACCCAGTTCTTATGACCAGAGGTCTAACCCAGTTCTTATGACAGAGGTCTAACCCAGTTCTTATGACAGAAGTCTAACCCAGTTCTTATGACAGAGGTCTAACCCAGTTCTTATGGCCAGAGGTCTAACCCAGTTCTGATGACAGAGGTCTAACCCAGTTCTTATGGCCAGAGGTCTAACCCAGTTCTTATGACAGAGGTCTAACCCAGTTCTTATGACAGAGGTCTAACCCAGTTCTTAAGACAGAGGTCTAACCCAGTTCTTATGACAGAGGTCTAACCCAGTTCTTATGACAGAGGTCTAACCCAGTTCTTATGACAGAGGTCTAACCCAGTTCTTATGACAGAGGTCTAACCCAGTTCTTATGACAGAGGTCTAGCCCAGTTCTTATGGCCAGAGGTCTAACCCAGTTCTTATGACAGAGGTCTAACCCAGTTCTTATGACAGAGGTCTAACCCAGTTCTTATGGCCAGAGGTCTAACCCAGTTCTTATGGCCAGAGGTCTAACCCAGTTCTTATGGCCAGAGGTCTAACCCAGTTCTTATGGCCAGAGGTCTAACCCAGTTCTTATGACAGAGGTCTAACCCAGTTCTTATGACAGAGGTCTAACCCAGTTCTTATGACAGAGGTCTAACCCAGTTCTTATGACCAGAGGTCTAACCCAGTTCTTATGACCAGAGGTCTAACCCAGTTCTTATGGCCAGAGGTCTAACCCAGTTCTTATGACAGAGGTCTAACCCAGTTCTTATGACAGAGGTCTAACCCAGTTCTTATGACAGAGGTCTAACCCAGTTCTTATGGCCAGAGGTCTAACCCAGTTCTTATGACAGAGGTCTAACCCAGTTCTTATGACAGAGGTCTAACCCAGTTCTTATGACAGAGGTCTAACCCAGTTCTTATGGCCAGAGGTCTAACCCAGTTCTTATGGCCAGAGGTCTAACCCAGTTCTGATGACAGAGGTCCAACCCAGTTCTTATGGCCAGAGGTCTAACCCAGTTCTTATGACAGAGGTCTAACCCAGTTCTTATGACAGAGGTCTAACCCAGTTCTTATGACAGAGGTCTAACCCAGTTCTTATGGCCAGAGGTCTAACCCAGTTCTTATGACAGAGGTCTAACCCAGTTCTTATGGCCAGAGATCTAACCCAGTTATGATGACAGAGGTCTAACCCAGTTCTTATGGCCAGAGGTCTAACCCAGTTCTTATGACAGAGGTCTAACCCAGTTCTTATGACAGAGGTCTAACCCAGTTCTTATGGCCAGAGGTCTAACCCAGTTCTTATGGCCAGAGGTCTAACCCAGTTCTTATGACAGAGGTCTAACCCAGTTCTTATGACAGAGGTCTAACCCAGTTCTTATGACAGAGGTCTAACCCAGTTCTTATGACAGAGGTCTAACCCAGTTCTTATGACAGAGGTCTAACCCAGTTCTTATGACAGAGGTCTAGCCCAGTTCTTATGGCCAGAGGTCTAACCCAGTTCTTATGACAGAGGTCTAACCCAGTTCTTATGGCCAGAGGTCTAACCCAGTTATGATGGAAGGAGAATGAAACACATTATGATGACGGGGAAGACAATTGAGGACACTTGAAAAGGCAACCTCATACGAACTTCCGCCGATTTTCTCTGAATGATGAATTTTCCATTTTTTTAACATCTAGATAGAAAAATATTTTTTGCTGCGTTGCTGATTTGGAGAACCTAAAGGTCCTTGTAGGGCTTTGGAGGAAGATCAGTGAATGATGATTGATAAGTAATCTTTCCTGAAACCTGGAGACTTGTGTTTGCTCTCTGAAGTAAGTTCCCAGAACTAATGCCTAGGCTTTAGCTCAGTGGGCTGTCTTTGTATTTTGCTCCACAGACGACCAGGGTTAAAATGCAGTTGGTCACAGTAGCAGGTAAAATGATTTGATCTCCACCTTCTCCATATGGTTCAATGTCCAACTGATGGAGGTTTGTAAACCATTTAAAACTGACTGACTGGAACTCAGCTGAACTCTTCAGTCATCAGAACCAGTTTGTCTCTGACCACATTGACTCATAGAGTACTTAGATTGGAGCCAAAAGGCCACGTGCAGCCGTCTACAACTCCATCTATCTGGGTCAGACCCGACCTAGCAGTGGTGAAACATGTAGGAGGATGACCTGGTTTAAGTGGGTAACACAGATCAGGGGGAGAGAGAAGAGATGCTAACTCATCCTACCCAGGGATGAACAGAACCAACCTCTTCCAGTAAGTGCCAGACAACGTTACAAAACTGAACGAACCCCATTGGACCTGGGGACCAACAGTGAGGGACAGAGAGTGAGAGTGACACGGCAAAACCTTTGGGTTTGTTAGAGGCCATTGATGCTCCATTACAGTATCCTCCTCCACAAAACCACTGTTAGCATGCATGGTGCACCAGAAAGGATAGACAGATGTGTCAGCAAGAGATGTTTTGCATTTCTGCAGTTTTGTTATTGTTTGTATTAAGCCAGAGTGATGATGATGTTGTATAGTGTTTTAAATTTATGACACAAAATGTACAATGTTTTTAAAACAAATAATGAATCAATCCCTCCTCAGTAGTAGAATCAAGACAAAATTCAATTGTCTTATCTAAATTATTTCCCAGAAAGGGCATATTTACTATGATATTACAATAAAACTTTAGAAAGTAGGCTGTTAAAGCACATGAGTGGGTCAGGTTCACATTTAGTAGAGAGGAGCACAGTTTAGAAGCCTACAGAACAGCACTTATCAAGAAGATGCTGGATGTAGAGCATCAGATACTCAGAGACGCATCTCTTCCTTAACGTCAATGGAACTACAGCTGCTTGACGGGGGAATAACCCCAATCATGACCCTTAAACCTCGTTTTATCCATCCAGTAATCTCGAAGTGGTAAACCCTCTCTAGAACGCAAAACCACAACAAACAAATCTAACCTCAGGACTTCGTAGATCAAAAAGAGAGATAACAGCAAGCTCAGCACCAATGCGTGCTGGCCACTCCAAGGAAATTTGCCGCAAACGAAATGCTGTTACACTTTTAAGCATCACGTTTCGACTGTGGGAATTTTTGAAAGGTGAAGTGATGGGTATATAACATGAAAGAACAGGTGCAGACTGTCAAACTACAGTTCTGATTCTCTGCTCTTCTCTTCGCCGTTAATTACGACTCTAAACAATAAAACCGAAAAGATGCGCGCTGTGATTTTGGTGACGGTTGGTCTGCTGGCGCTGATTGGACACCTGGATGGACGCGCTCATGGCGAGAAACGACGCGACAGACCAAACTGTCTCCAACGGACGGTCTCTCCCAGACTGATCAAGGAATTACTCAACAAAACACACACTCTCACAAACTCTTTACCAGTAAGTAGAAAATTGTTTTAATACTGTTTCAAGTCCATTAAATAAGTGTTGTTATGTGCGTAGTAATTCATTTAAATGTATTTTGTTACAGACGTTCCCCAGAAAAATATATGAAAGACTTCTGCCCAAAATCTGTACAACGTGTGCTAAGGTATATTTATAAATCATATTTCTAAATCAAAACATAGACTGTTACTGAACTAATTTTGCATTTTATTAAACAAAGCAAAGCAACAAAACCTGAATTGTTTTCATTTTATTTTTTAGAAACAACTTGGCATCTGGGAAATCAACAAGATATTGGATGTCTATTCCAACGTGTTCAACCAGGAATCTTTGGAAGGTCTCTACCCCAAACACTTTGAGGATCTTCTGGCAAGGCTGAAAACAGATGTCCAATCTTGTGTGAGTATTGAACTTTAAGATAGTTCTTTATTTGACCACCTGTTAGAGGAAATGTCATTTCTGTTCATCTGTTCTGTTGTATTGTCATCACATGTTAAGGCTAAACACTGACAGTGGTGTAGCTTCAATGAGGCTAACAGAGGTGTATGACTTCCTCAAGAGCCGATGCAAATCCCCCAGTTAGAATAGATACCACTTTATTACTGTATGTAATCAGCAATGTTAATATTATGAATATTATAATATGTAATATTCATAAATATTCAAGGAACATTTTAATTAATTTTAACATGATGAACAGGAACTACATTTACACTAACGGGTGACCAAAAATAATAGTCTGAAAGCCTCCAATCAGCCCCACCTCCAATCAGCCCCACCTCCAATCAGCCCCACCTCCAATCAGCCCCACCTCCAATCTGATAGGCTGACACCTCTACAATATATTATTAAAAAGGCTCAAAATGGAACCCCTCCCATCACAACAAGGTTCTGGCTCCCACATTTACACAGGGGTTCCTCGAAGACCCTTTTCAGAGAGGTTCCAGGTTCAACTGGAAAGGTTCGGCCAGTGTGGCATCCCAGAAGGTTCCTACAGGCACTTTTACTGTAGACTAGCAGGATGGATGCAGTTGTATACCTGCAGAACACACTGACCACCCACCCATGTTATTGTAAGATATAGTAGACGGACAGACAAACAGAAATGACAACTGACCGTTCTTCCTCTCTACAGCTGGTGGAGTGCCCAACTAGACCAACATGGACCAAGACAACCATCAGGAAGATGGAGAACACATTTAAGAAGGTGAATATGATTTATCCAACCCTCTAACACATCTCAACACGATGCTTTATGGCAAAACAAAACTTCTCTAGATCTAATTGACCTGTTTTAATGATTCCTCAACTGTTGACATTTACCTGAGATTGAACTCTTATCTGCACCTCTGTGACTTCACAATCAGTTCCATCCCCTATGGCTATAGTATCCAAACAGTTCCATCCCCTATGGCTATAGTATCCAATCAGTTCCATCCCCTATGACTATAGTATCCAATCAGTTCCATCCCCTATGACTATAGTATCCAATCAGTTCCACCCCCTATGACTATAGTATCCAATCAGTTCCATCACCTATGACTATAGTATCCAATCAGTTCCATCCCCTATGGCTTTAGTATCCAATCAGTTCCATCCCCTATGACTATAGTATCCAATCAGTTCCATCCCCTATGACTATAGTATCCAATCAGTTCCATCCCCTATGACTTTAGTATCCAATCAGTTCCATCCCATATGACTATAGTATCCAATCAGTTCCATCCCCTATGGCTTTAGTATCCAATCAGTTCCATCCCCTATGACTATAGTATCCAATCAGTTCCATCCCCTATGGCTTTAGTATTCAATCAGTTCCATCCCCTATTGCTTTAGTATTCAATCAGTTCCATCCCCTATGGCTTTAGTATCCAAAAGTAGAGTGTGTTTATGATATGTTGTTAACCATTCATTCCCTCTTTTGGCAGCTGGACACCAACGGGACTTACAAGGCCATCGGAGAGTTCAAGACCGTCCTCCTGTGGATCAGTGACATGAGAGAGAGAAAGGAAACGTCAACGGATAAATGCCAGTAGTCTTCCACCCACCCACCCACCCATCCATCCACCCATCCATCCACCCACCCATCCATCCACCCATCCACCCATCCACCCACCCATCCGTCCACCCGTCCACCCACCCATCCATCCGTCCACCCACCCACCCCTCCGTCCACCCACCCCTCCGTCCACCCACCCCTCCGTCCACCCACCCATCCGTCCGTCCACCCACCCATCCGTCCGTCCACCAACCCATCCGTCCACCCACCTATCCGTCCACCCATCCATCCACCCACCCATCCATCCACCCAGCCACCCATCCACCCATCCATCCATCAATGCAATTGTCAAAGCTTTGAATCATATCTACTCCATGTAGGATTTTAGCAGTATTTTAGTATTTAAAAGGAAAAGTGTATTTTCTTAATACATGTTTTTCTTTAGTTATATTTACTTAGGTTCATATTTATTGTTTTATAAAATATGATATTATTATTATTTTTCATATAAATGAGGATGTTATTGTCTGTGACAGGTGAACATAGTTGTATTCAAAATTATAATTTTTTATAATCACTGTTTTGTCTTTACAAATCATATTTAATGTATTGTTTAAGTTAATGTTTTTTTTATACCAAATATCCGTCTGCCTTTTTATTATCAAAATAAAATACAATTTGTATTTCTAAAATGAGGAGTTTTCTAAATCTCGTGATTTTTAGGAGGGAATCAGGAAGGAACGATGAGCACTTACATTTCAGACATGTGACTTGAGACAAGTCGCAGTGCTTAATTTGAGCCTCGGTTTTGGAAGGTCTTGTTCCGGAACCTCTTGTTGCATAAATCATTTTTATTCACTTTTTGCAATGTAAACACTAACAAAAGCGATCAAAGTTTATTCAAGCTGCTTCTTTGTTAATTCTCCCGCCCCACAAAAAAACATGTGAAAAAGTACATTTTCAGCCCAGGCCTAATATTCTATGAGTAGATTTGGGTTGGACCGGGTTTATGATTTGTGCAAAACCTATTTGGGACAAACGCGTGGCTGTGTGAACATTGCGCCAGTATCTCTCACATAACTAGAAGGAGATTCCTTTTCGATCTCTCTCCCTCTCTGTCCTGGTAGACATGACCCTGTAACTCTCATCTCTCCAGCGTTGCACTTCATCATTTATTTCCTAATAGAATCGCGCGAAGTGTGCAGCACCCCTGATAAATTGAAATACATTTGCCAAAGTTAAAGAATTACCGCTGTCTGTTAGAAATAAATTAAATTATTCAGAATAGCCTACTACACCACGAGAAGAAAATTTAGCCACAGAGGATAAATATATATATATATTATTTTAAATAGCTGTTGATTGTAGCCCAATAATAAGGAACTCTACAGTCGGGAACGTGCAGCAAATCTGTCTTCGAAGACACCAACAGTGACAATTGGCAAAATAATACGCAGCTTCATCTGTTTGTATTCAACAACAGTTCAACATTCACCTTCTGCTACCATTTCTGTCAAGCCGTCCACGCATTCAGTTTGACTCATATGTTCGATAAATCCAACGAATGCACCACACCGAACGCTCGGCAACTGTCTCTGCAACGCAAACGCAGCGTTTGATTGGAAATGAATGTAATTCTGGTGTAACCAAAATGTCAGACACTGTCGGTGTAATCGAAGCGTCAGTGAAAAAACAGCATGCAGACAAAACAGGCCTTTACTCAATATTTCAAATACAATGTAGGAAAAACACATGTTGGAAAGCAGATGTCTTCTGCTGAAAAGAGAAGACTCTATGCTATAGACTACCAGCACATTCATCAACTTCAAATATTGTTTTACTAAGTAAAACGAGAGAGAGATGCTTTTGAGCTGCATCGGCCATCACCAGATAGTGAGCTACGTATCATTGGGTGAGTCAGTGAAACTGGAAAGCATTTTTAGGACTGTAATTTCCTCCTCATACTGTAGCCTACAACATGTCTCTCCACACACCTTGGACTGGGCTATTGATGGATTCAAGACAAGGTTGTTTTGATTGATCTCAGATTCTGTTTGTCAGAGTCAAAGTACCCAGCCATTTTGATAATTTGCTTGGTGTTAAAACAGATTCTACATCAGACAGCCTATCTGTGGAAACGTTGGATATTACTGTAGGTTATTCAATTACTGCATCTGAGCTCCTATATTACTGTAGGTTATTCAATTACTGCATCTGAGCTCCTATATTACTGTAGGTTATTCAATTACTGCATCTGAGCTCCTATATTACTGTAGGTTATTCAATTACTGCATCTGAGCTCCTATATTACTGTAGGTTATTCAATTACTGCATCTGAGCTCCTATATTACTGTAGGTTATTCAATTACTCCATCTGAACTCAGGTGTGTGCTTCTTTCACCTCCACATTAAACATATTCTGTCAAAGTCTCCAGTCATGTTGTGACGGCCGTCGGTGGTGGAAGAAGGTGAGGACCAAGGTGCAGCGTGGTAAGTGACCAAGGTGCAGCGTGGTAAGTGACCAAGGTGCAGCGTGGTAAGTGACCAAGGTGCAGCGTGGTAAGTGACCAAGGTGCAGCGTGGTAAGTGACCAAGGTGCAGCGTGGTAAGTGACCAAGGTGCAGCGTGGTAAGTGACCAAGGTGCAGCGTGGTAAGTGCTCATGATTTTTAATAATAATCAAAACTGAACACTGAATAACAAAACAACACAGAAACAACCGGAACAGTTCTGTCTGGTGTAGACACACAAAGACTGAAAACAACCACCCACAAAACACAATGGAAAACAGGCTACCTAAATATGGTTCTCAATCAGGGACAACGATTGACAGCTGCCTCTGATTGAGAACCAGGCCAAACACAGAAATAGAAAATCATAGACAAACTAACATAGACAACCCACCCAACTCACACCCTGACCATACTAAAACTAACATAGACAACCCACCCAACTCAGGCCCTGACCATACTAAAACTAACATAGACAACCCACCCAACTCACGCCCTGACCATACTAAAACTAACATAGACAACCCACCCAACTCACACCCTGACCATACTAAAACTAACATAGACAACCCACCCAACTCACACCCTGACCATACTAAAACTAACATAGACAACCCACCCAACTCAGGCCCTGACCATACTAAAACTAACATAGACAACCCACCCAACTCACGCCCTGACCATACTAAAACTAACATAGACAACCCACCCAACTCACACCCTGACCATACTAAAACTAACATAGACAACCCACCCAACTCACACCCTGACCATACTAAAACTAACATAGACAACCCACCCAACTCACACCCTGACCATACTAAAACTAACATAGACAACCCACCCAACTCACACCCTGACCATACTAAAACTAACATAGACAACCCACCCAACTCACACCCTGACCATACTAAAACTAACATAGACCCCCCCCCACCCAACTCACACCCTGACCATACTAAAACTAACATAGACAACCCACCCAACTCACGCCCTGACCATACTAAAACTAACATAGACAACCCACCCAACTCACACCCTGACTATACTAAAACTAACATAGACAACCCACCCAACTCAGGCCCTGACCATACTAAAACTAACATAGACAACCCACCCAACTCACGCCCTGACCATACTAAAACTAACATAGACAACCCACCCAACTCACACCCTGACCATACTAAAACTAACATAGACAACCCACCCAACTCACACCCTGACCATACTAAAACTAACATAGACAACCCACCCAACTCACACCCTGACCATACTAAAACTAACATAGACAACCCACCCAACTCACACCCTGACCATACTAAAACAAAAGACAAAACAAAGGAACTAAGGTCAGAACGTGACACATGTAAAATGACATAGAATTAGATGAAATGCGTTGATAAAATGCCACATTTTATTCCCGGATCCCAGGCTACTAAAAATGTTCCCCATGTGTGTAACTTCAGTAAGAGCCTCAACTCTTCTGCTCGTTGTCACTACGCAAATACGACGATATGCTTGACGCTTCATTTCAAAGTAGATTATTCTTTCTCATGCGATCCGCTACCTCAGAACTCCCCAGGTCACCCCCCCCCCCCCCCCTTCTCACTTTTTGTTCCGGAACCTCCCGATGTACAAATGAACCACCGGATAAATCCAATCAGTTATGAACCCAAAACTCTATGAGAAACAGCCGTTTGTGACGTGTCAACCAATCCATTCCATCCATCACTGCATCTTGTGATTTTAATAGGTGATCAGCATTGTCTTGAACTAGTCGGAGTCCCAAACGGCACCCTATGTCCTTCATAACACAAAGTAGTGGTCAATGTAGTGTACTCAGAGTAGTGCACTCTGTAGGGTATAAGGTGCCATTTGGAACGAATCCTGTGAGAAAGTAGTGCTCAGATTTCAGCCTTGTGAATCTACTGGTCTTCAACCATGTGAAACTAAAAGCTGATAGACTCATTATTAATATACTGGTCTTCAACCATGTGAAACTAAAAGCTGATAGACTCATTATTAATCTACTGGTCTTCAACCATGTGAATCTAAAAGCTGATAGACTCATTATTAATCTACTGGTCTTCAACCATGTGAATCTAAAAGGTGTCTCATTTGCTTGGATTTACTCCCCCTAGTGGTAATATTTTATAACTCACATCTCATTTGAGATGTGGAGGGAGAGAAAGAAAGACAGAGAGGGAGAGAGAGAGAGAGGAGAGAGGGAGAAAGACAGAGAGAGAGAAAGAGAGACACAGAGAGAGAAAGAGAGAGAGAAAGGGACAAAGAGAGAGGGAGGAGAGAGAGACAGAGAGAGGAGAGACAGAGAGACACAAAGAGAGAAAGAGAGACAGAAGAAGAACAGTAGATTACTTTAATTGTGCTGCTGTGTGAAGTATTGAACCCATTTCCACAACATACAGTAATAGATACACAAGTCACGTCATGGATCCATTCTATACATCATCCTACATAGTAATCTGCAGCTCTCCTCTGAGGAGACAGCACAGGCTTAGTTAATAGTTACTGCATGAAATGGTTTAGAAACGGTGTACTGCTGAGGACCTGAGCTCCTCCATCCCACTCACTACCATCTGCCTGTGTGGCTCAGCTTGAGTTCCTGGAAGGGGTCGGCCTCTGACACGACCATGTCAATCTCAGACCACAACCCTTGTTTAGGTGGGCTGCCTGAGATCAACTAGCATGCTACTGCTACTGTTATGGAGCAATAACTCAATAACTGACAGGACAATATCATACCTACAGGACTGTACTGACAGGACAATATCATACCTACAGGACAATATCATACCTACAGGACAATATCATACCTACAGGACAATATCATACCTACAGGACTGTACTGACAGGACAATATCATACCTACAGGACTGTACTGACAGGACAATATCATACCTACAGGACAATATCATACCTACAGGACTGTACTGACAGGACAATATCATACCTCCTGACTCCTGACAGTGTCTCCTGACCCCTCCTGTCTTGGCCTCCAGTATTTATGCTGCAGTAGTTTATGTGTCGGGGGGCTAGGGTCAGTTTGTTATATCTGGAGTACTTCTCCTGTCCTATTCGGTGTCCTGTGTGAATCTAAGTGTGCGTTCTCTAATTCTCTCCTTCTCTCTTTCTCTCTCTCGGAGGACCTGAGCCCTAGGACCATGCCCCAGGAATACCTGACATGATGACTCCTTGCTGTCCCCAGTCCACCTGACTGTGCTGCTGCTCCAGTTTCAACTATTCTGCCTTATTATTATTCAACCATTTTTTTTATTTTTTTTTTTTATTTTACCTTTATTTAACCAGGCAAGTCAGTTAAGAACAAATTCTTATTTTCAATGACGGCCTGGGAACAGTGGGTTAACTGCCTGTTCAGGGGCAGAACGACAGATTTGTACCTTGTCAGCTCGGGGGTTTGAACTCGCAACCTTCCGGTTACTAGTCCAACACTCTAACCACTAGGCTACCCTGCCGCCCCATGCTGGTCATCTATGAACATTTGAACATCTTGACCATGTTTTGTTATAATCTCCACCCGGCACAGCCAGAAGAGGACTGGCCACCCCACATAGCCTGGTTCCTCTCTAGGTTTCTTCCTAGGTTTTGGCCTTTCTAGGGAGTTTTTCCTAGCCACCGTGCTTCTACACCTGCATTGCTTGCTGTTTGGGGGTTTTAGGCTGGCTTTCTGTACAGCACTTTGAGATATCAGCTGATGTACGAAGGGCTATATAAATACATTTGATTTGATTTGATTTGATACCTACAGGACAATATCATACCTACAGGACAATATCATACCTACAGGACAATATCATACCTACAGGACTGTACTGACAGGACCATATCATACCTACAGGACAATATCATACCTACAGGACTGTCCTGACAGGACAATATCATACCTACAGGACAATATCATACCTACAGGACAATATCATACCTACAGGACTGTACTGACAGGACAATATCATACCTACAGGACAATATCATACCTACAGGACAATATCATACCTACAGGACTGTACTGACAGGACAATATCATACCTACAGGACAATATCATACCTACAGGACTGTACTGACAGGACAATATCATACCTACAGGACTGTACTGACAGGACAATATCATACATACAGGACAATATCATACCTACAGGACTGAACTGACAGGACAATATCATACCTACAGGACTGTACTGACAGGACAATATCATACCTACAGGACAATATCATACCTACAGGACAATATCATACCTACAGGACAATATCATACCTACAGGACAATATCATACCTACAGGACAATATCATACCCACAGGACAATATCATACCTACAGGACAATATCATACCTACAGGACAATATCATACCTACAGGACAATATCATACCTACAGGACTGTACTGACAGGACCATATCATACCTACAGGACAATATCATACCTACAGGACTGTACTGACAGGACAATATCATACCTACAGGACTGTACTGACAGGACAATATCATACCTACAGGACAATATCATACCCACAGGACAATATCATACCTACAGGACAATATCATACCTACAGGACTGTACTGACAGGACAATAAACAAACTACATGCACAGCTGAAGCCTGTCACTGGTATCCTGCCACTGGTTGCTTGCCACTGGTATCCTGCCACTGGTATGCTGCCTGCACTGTCTGAGCGCCGACAGAGATGGCCGCCTCGCTTCGCATTCCTAGGAAACTATGCAGTATTTTGTTTTTTACGTCTTCTTTCTTACATTGGTACCCCAGGTAATCTCTGGTTTCATTACATTCAGTCGGGAGGAACTACTGGATATAAGAGCAACGTCAACTCACCATCATTACGAACAGGAATCCGACTTTCCCAAAGCGGATCCTGTGTTTTGCCCACCACCTAGGACAATGGATTGGATCCCAGCCGGTGAACCAAAACAACGACGCCGTAAAAGGGGCAGACGAAGCGGTCTTCTGGTCAGGCTGCAGAGACGAGCACACCGCTCCCGAGCATACTACTCGCCAATGTCCAGTCTCTTGACAACAAGGTTGATGAAATCCGAGCAAGGGTAGCATTCCAGAGAGACATCAGAGACTGTAACGTTCTTTGCTTCACGGAAACATGGCTCACTCGAGACACGCTAACGGAGTCGGTGCAGGCAGCTGGTTTCTTCACGCATCTCGCTGACAGAAACAAGCATCTTTCTGGTAAGAAAGATGCCTTATGATTAACGAGACGTGGTGTGATCATAACAACATACAGGAACTCAAGTCCTTCTGTTCACCTGATTTAGAATTCCTCACAATCAAATGTCGACCGCATTATCTACCAAGGGAATTCTCTTAGATTATAATCACAGCCGCATATATTCCCCCCCAAGCAGACACATCGATGGCCCTGAACAAACTTTATTTGATTCTATGTAAACTGGAAACCACATATCCTGAGGCTGCATTCATTGTAGCTGTGGATTTTAACAAGGCTAATCAGAAAACAAGACTCCCTAAATTCTATCTGCATATTGGTTGTGCTACTGGTAAAACCCTGGATTATTGTTATTCTAACTTCCGCGACGCATATAAGGCCCTCCCCGGCTCCTCCTTTCGGAAAAGCTGAGCACAACTCCATTTTGTTGCTCCTTGCCTATAGACAGAAACTAAAACAGGAAGCTCCCGCGCTCAGGTCTGTTTAACGCTGGTCCGTCCGACCAATCTGATTCCACTCTTCAAGACTGCTTCGATCACGTGGATTGGGATATGTTCCGCATTGCGTCAAACAACAACATTGACGAATACGCTGATTCGGTGAGCAAGTTCATTAGAAAGTGCATTTATGATGTCGTTCCCATAGCAACGATTAAAACATTCCCAAACCAGAAACCGTGGATTGATGGCAGCATTCGTGCAAAACTGAAAGCGCGAACCACTGCTTTTAACCAGGGCAAGGTGACCGGAAACATGACCGAATACAAACAGTGTAGCTATTCCCTCCGCAAGGCTATCAAACAAGTTAAGCGTCAGTATAGAGACAAAGTAGAGTCGCAATTCAACAGCTCAGACACAAGAGGTAGGTAGCAGGGTCTAAAGTCAATCACAGATTATAATAAGAAAACCAGCCCCGTCGCGGACCAGGATGTCTTGCTCCCAGACAGACTTAACAACTTCTTTGCTCGCTTTGAAGACAATACAGTGCCACTGACACGGCTCGCTACCAAAACCTGCGGACTCTCCTTCACTGCAGCCGACGTGAGTAAAACATTTAAACGTGTTAACCCTCGCAAGGCTGCAGGACCAGACGGCATCCCCAGCCGCGGCCTCAGAGCATGCGCAGACCAGCTGGCTGGTGTGTTTACGGACATATTCAATCAATCCTTATCCCAGTCTGCTGTTCCCACATTGTTCCTGTTCCCAAGAAAGCTAAGGTAATGGAGCTAAACGACTACCGCCTCGTAGCACTCACTTCTGTCATCATGAAGTGCTTTGAGAGACTAGTCAAGGACCATATCACCTCCACCCTACCTGACACCCTAGACCCACTCCAATTTGCTTACCGCCCCAATAGGTCCACAGACGACGCAATCGCAACTACACTGCACACTGCCCTAACACACCTGGACAAGAGGAGTACCTATGTGAGAATGCTGTTCATCAACACAGCTCAGCATTTAACACCATAGTACCCTCCAAACTCGTCATCAAGCTCGAGACCCTGGGTCTAGACCCTGCCCTGTGCAACTGGGTCCTGGACTTCCTCACGGACCGCCCCCAGGTGATCCTCAACACTGGGGCCCCACAAGGGTGTGTTCTGAGCCCTCTCCTGTACTCCCTGTTCACCCACGACTGCGTGGCCATGCACGCCTCCAAATCAATCATCAAGTTTGCAGACGACACTGCCGTGGTAGGCTTGATTACCAACAACGACGAGATGACCTACAGGGAGGAGGTGAGGGCCCTCGGAGTGTGATTTCAGGAAAATAACCTCACACTCAACGTCAACAAAACAAAGGAGATGATTGTGGACTTCAGGAAACAGCAGAGAGAGCACCCCCCTATCCACATCGACGGGACAGCAGTGGAGAGGGTAGTACGTTTTAAGTTCCTTTTCGGCTTGTCACCAAAAGCACTCACAAACTTTTACAGATGCACAATCGAGAGCATCCTGTCGGGCTGTATCACCGCCTGGTACGGCAACTGCTCCGCCCACAACCGTAAGGCTCTCCAGAGGGTAGTGAGGTCTGCACAACGCATCACCGGGGGCAAACTACCTGCCCTCCAGGACACCTACACCACCCGATGTCACAGGAAGGCCATAAAGATCATCAAGGACAACAACCACCCGAGCCACTGCCTGTTCACCCCGCTATCATCCAGAAGGCGAGGTCAGTACAGGTGCATCAAAGCTGGGACAGAGAGACTGAAAAACAGCTTCTATCTCAAGGTCATCAGACTGTTAAACAGCCATCACTAACATTGAGTGGCTGCTGCCAACACACTGACTCAACTCCAGCCACTTTAATAATGGAAAAATTGATGTAAAAAATATAGCACTAGCCACTTTAAACAATGCCACTTAGTATAATGTTTACATAGCCTACATTACTCATCTCATATGTATATACTGTACTCTATACCATCTACTGCATCTTGCCTATGCCGTTCTGTACCATCAATCATTCATATATCTTTATGTACATATTCTTTATCCCCTTACACTGTGTATAAGACAGTAGTTTTGGAATTGTTAGTTAGATTACTTGTTGGTTATTACTGCATTGTCGGAACTAGAAGCACAAGCATTTCGCTACACTCACATTAACATCTGCTACCCATGTGTATGTGACAAATACAATTTGATTTGATTCTGTTAGACTCAGTCAGACAGCAACAAACCACAGACTGCTTTACGGAAATACTCTCCACCAATACGCATGTCACTATGTCAGCCTGAGAGCCAATAGGAAACATTTCTCCTTCTCTCAGAACTGACTGACTGGAGGAAACAGTTCTCCTTCTATAATCAGTGACTGACTGACTGGAAGAAAGGCCCTATGTGGGTATCAGTTACATCAGCAGTACGATGACAAGTAATCCACTTTGTGGTTGGACAGAAATCACTTTTATCTCTCTCTGTCAATTGATCATTTATCCCAAGATAAGACAACATAAAGATAAGACAACATAAAGATAAGACAACATAAAGATAAGACAACATAAAGATAAGACAACATAAAGATAAGATAATGTAAAGATAAGACACATTTGAAGATAAGATAACATAAGATAAGATAACATAAAGATAAGATAACATAAAGTTAAGATAACATAAAGATAAGTGTGAAGATAAGATTACATAACACTACATGACATAAAGATAAGACGACATGACGTAAAGAATAGATTAGATTAAGATAAGATGACATAAAGGATAGATGACATGACATAAAGATAAGATGACATGCCATAAAGATCAGATGACATGACATAAAGAATAGATTAGATTAGATAAAGATAAGATAAGATGACATAAAGGATAGATGACATGACATAAAGATAAGATGACATGACATAAAGATAAGATGACATGACATAAAGATCAGATGACATGACATAAAGAATAGATTAGATTAGATAAAGATAAGAGATATAGTTTCATTTTGGTAGAAATAGCTGAGTGCTACACAGCATCATACTTCCTGTGGGGAATTCAGGAAGTGTAGCAGCCACAGAGACACTTTTACCTTGGTAGACAATTCACTGTGGTTTGGAAATAACTTTGCTGCTAGACACCTTCAATTTCTAGTAATGCTTACAGTGTGTGGAAACTCAGAATGTGGAAACTCAGACTCTGCCTGTATCCAAAATCACACCATATATAGTTCACTACTTTTGACCAGGGCCCAAAGCGTAGTGCACTATGTAGGGAATAGTTTGCCATTTGGGATGTAATATTGTTGATGCAAATTTTAAATTTTTACAAGAACAACTTTCCTATATATCACACTACTCAGCCCAGGTTACCTCCTATACAGTGGGACAGAAAAGTATTTAGTCAGCCACCAATTGTGCAAGTTCTCCCACTTAAAAATATGAGAGAGGCCTGTAATTTTCATCATAGGTACACTTCAACTATGACAGACAAAATTAGAAAAGAAATCCAGAAAATCCCATTGTAGGATTTTTTATTAATTTATTTGCAAATTATGGTGGAAAATTTGTATTTGGTCACCTACAAACAAGCAAGATTTCTGGCTCTCACAGACCTGTAACTTCTTCTTTAAGAGGCTCCTCTGTCCTCCACTCGTTACCTGTATTAATGGCACCTGTTTGAACTTGTTATCAGTATATAAGACACCTGTCCACAAACTCAAACAGTCACACTCCAAACTCCACTATGGCAGAGACCAAAGAGCTGTCAAAGGACACCAGAAACAAAATTGTAGACCTGCACCAGGCTGGGAAGACTGAATCTGCAATGGGTAAGCAGCTTGGTTTGAAGAAATCAACTGTGGGAGCAATTATTAGGAAATGGAAGACATACAAGACCACTGATAATCTCCCTCGATCTGGGCCTCCACGCAAGATCTCACCCCGTGGGGTCAAAATGATCACAAGAAAATCCCAGAACCACACGCGGGGACCTAGTGAATGACCTGCAGAGAGCTGGGACCAAAGTAACAAAGCCTACCATCAGTAACACACTACGCCGCCCGGGACGCAAATCCTGCAGTGCCAAACGTGTCCCCCTGCTTAAGCCAGTACATGTCCAGGCAAATCTGAAGTTTGCTAGAGAGCATTTGGATGATCCAGAAGAATATTGGGAGAATGTCATATGGTCAGATGAAACCAAAATAAAACTTTTTGGTAAAAACTCAACTCGTCGTGTTTGGAGGACAAAGAATGCTGAGTTGCATCCAAAGAACACCATACCTACTGTGAAGCATGGGGGTGGAAACATCATGCTTTGGGGCTGTTTTTCTGCAAAGGGACCAGGACGACTGATCCGTGTAAAGGAAAGAATGAATGGGGCCATGTATCGTGAGATTTTGAGTGCATCAGCAAGGGCATTGAAGATGAAACGTGGCTGGGTCTTTCAGCATGACAATGATCCCAAACGAACCGCCCGGGCAACGAAGGAGTGGCTTCGTAAGAAGCATTTCAAGGTCCTGGAGTTGCCTAGCCAGTCTCCAGATCTCAACCCCATAGAAAATCTTTGGAGGGATTTGAAAGTTGCCCAGCAACAGCCCCAAAACATCACTACTCTAGAGGAGATCTGCATGGAGGAATGGGCCAAAATACCAGCAACAGTGTGTGAAAACCTTCTGAAGACTTACAGAAAACGTTTGACCTCTGTCATGGCCAACAAAGGGTATATAACAAACTTTTGTTATTGACCAAATACTTATTTTCCACTATAGTTTGCAAAGAAATTTATTAAAAATCCTACAATGTGATTTTCTGGATTTCTTTTTCTCATTTTGTCTGTCATAGTTGAAGTGTACCTATGATGAAAATTACAGGCCTCTCTCATCTTTCTAAGTGGGAGAACTTGCACAATTGGTGGCTGACTAAATACTTTTTTGCCCCACTGTATATCACACCAACTCAGACCAGGTCACCTCTTATATATCACACCAACTCAGGCCAGGTTTACTCCTATATATCACACCAACTCAGCCCAGGTTTACTCCTATATATCACACCAACTCAGCCCAGGTCACCTCCTATATATCACACCAACTCAGCCCAGGTTTACTCCAATATATCACACCAACGGCAGATTGACTCACATATACGGAGGCTTGTGCAGGGGGACCTTGCGTGCGCTGCAGGATTTTAATCCATGACGGCGTAGTGTGTTACTAATGGTTTTCTTTGAGACTGGGGTCCCAGCTCTCTTCAGGTCATTGACCAGGTCCTGCCGTGTAGTTCTGGGCTGATCCCTCACCTTCCTCATGATCATTGATGCCCCACGAGATGAGATCTTGCATGGAGCCCCAGACCGAGGGTGATTGACCGCCATCTTGAACTTCATCCATTTTCTAATAATTGCGCCAACAGTTGTTGCCTTCTCACCAAGCTGCTTGCCTATTGTCCTGTAGCCCATCCCAGCCTTGTGCAGGTCTACAATTTTATTACTGATGTCCTTACACAGCTCCCTGGTCTTGGCCATTGTGGAGAGGTTGGAGTTTGTTTGATTGAGTGTGTGGACAGGTGTCATTTATACAGGTAACACGTTCAAACAGGTGCAGTTAATACAGGTAATGAGTGGAGAACAGGAGGGCTTCTTAAAGAAAAACTAACAGGTCTGTGAGAGTCGGAATTCTTACTGGTTGGTAGGTGATCAAATACTTATGTCATGCAATAAAATGCAAATTAATTACTTAAAAATCATACAATGTGATTTTCTGGATGTTTGTTTTAGATTCCGTCTCTCACAGTTGAAGTGTACCTATGATAAAAATGACAGACCTCGACATGCGTTGTAAGTAGGAAAACCTGCAAAATCAGCAGTGTATCAAATACTTGTTCTCCCCACTGTATATATTGTTTAGCAGACATTGATATCATACAGTAGTGAGTGCACACACACAAAGTTTTTTTTCTGTACTGGTCTCCCGTGGTAATCAAACCCACAACCCTGGCTTTGTAAGCACCAGGCTCTACCAAATGAGCCACACAGGAAACACATGATAAGGAACAGGCCACTTCACATGCTCTTGTATTCCAAGCCCTTCAGCGCTCACTTTGTTCCACTTTGGCCAATGCAGTTCCTCTCTACACGTCACCCATAAGGCCACTGTGACCTCACAACATATAGAGTTTCTGTACAAATAGATCAATAAAGGGAGGATTGTATTGTATTGTAGATGCATTGGTCCTGAAAACGTTGTTAAGGCTGTTGTCAAAGTTATTTGAGGTTAAAGAGAAAAGAGGCTGTTGAACAAGTGGATATGTTCCAAATGGCACCCTATTCCCTATTTAGTGCACTTCTTTAGACCAGGACCCATAGGGGTAGTGCACTACTTTAGTCCAGGACCCATAGGGGTAGTGCACTACTTTAGTCCAGGGCCCATAGGGGTAGTGCACTACTTTAGACCAGGGCCCATAGGGGTAGTGCACTACTTTAGACCAGGACCCCATAGGGGTAGTGCACTACTTTAGACCAGGGCCCATAGGGGTAGTGCACTACTTTAGACCAGGACCCATAGGGGTAGTGCACTACTTTAGACCAGGGGCCCATAGGGGTAGGGAACTACTTTAGACCAGGGCCCATAGGGTAGTGCACTACTTTAGACCAGGGCCCCATAGGGGAAGTGCACTATATAAGGATTACTGAACGGAATATGTGAGCGGGGAGAGAAAAGCTGAGTGTCTTTCTGAGCATCATGGTTGGAACCACAACTGGTTACTAGTAGTTCCTACTCCACGTCATCAGCATTATCTATAGGACTAACCACAACTGGTTACTAGTAGTTCCTACACCACATCATCAGCATTATCTATAAGACTAACCACAGCTGGTTACTAGTAGTTCCTACACCACCTCATCAGCATTATCTATAAGACTAACCACAACTGGTTACTAGTAGTTCCTACACCACCTCATCAGCATTATCTATAAGACTAACCACAACTGGTTACTAGTAGTTCCTACACCACATCATCAGCATTATCTTTAAGACTAACCACAACTGGTTACTAGTAGTTCCTACACCACCTCATCAGCATTATCTATAAGACTAACCACAACTGGTTACTAGTAGTTCCTACACCACATCATCAGCATTATCTATAAGACTAACCACAGCTGGTTACTAGTAGTTCCTACACCACATCATCAGCGTTATCTATAAGACTAACCACAGCTGGTTACTAGTAGTTCCTACTCCACATCATCAGCGTTATCTATAAGACTAACCACAGCTGGTTACTAGTAGTTCCTACTCCACATCATCAGCATTATCTATAAGACTAACCACAGCTGGTTACTAGTAGTTCCTACTCCACATCATCAGCATTATCTATAACACTAACCACAGCTGGTTACTAGTAGTTCCTACTCCACATCATCAGCATTATCTATAAGACTAACCACAGCTGGTTACTAGTAGTTCCTACTCCACATCATCAGCATTATCCATAAGACTAACCACAGCTGGTTACTAGTAGTTCCTACTCCACATCATCAGCATTATCTATAAGACTAACCACAGCTGGTTACTAGTAGTTCCTACTCCACGTCATCAGCATAGCATTAGGATTAGCTACAAACTGTTCTCATACCTAGTTTCTCTGTATACGACATCTCTATAGATGTCAAAACAGAAACCAATAGAATAGACACCAAAACAGTCAAAAGGCAGCCAGTGTGATGCTGATAAACTCTAGTGAACTATTGATACAAATATTGACAAAATATATACACGTCTGAGCAGATCAACATATTGTATAACAGCAGGTCACATACTGTATCACGTTTCTGACTAGGACATGATAATGTTGGGTAGTGGAGGTGGTAGGTATTTAGACATGATAATGTTGGGTAGTGGAGGTGGTAGGTATTTAGACATGTCTCTGGGTAGTGGAGGTGGTAGGTATTTAGACATGTCTCTGGGTAGTGGAGGTGGTAGGTATTTAGACATGATAATGTTGGGTAGTGGAGGTGGTAGGTATTTAGACATGTCTCTGGGTAGTGGAGGTGGTAGGAATTTAGACATGTCTCTGGGTAGTGGAGGTGGTAGGTATTTAGACATGATAATGTTGAGTAGTGGAGGTGGTAGGTATTTAGACATGATAATGTTGAGTAGTGGAGGTGGTAGGTATTTAGACATGATAGTGTTGGGTAGTGAAGGTGGTAGGTATTTAGACATAATACAGTTGGGAAGTGGAGGTGGTAGGTATTTAGACATGATAATGTTAGGTAGTGTAGGTGGTAGGTGTTTAGACATGTCTCTGGGTAGGAGAGGTGGTAGGTATTTAGACATGATAATCTTGTGTAGTGGAGGTGGTAGGAATTTAGACATGTCTCTGGGTAGTGGAGGTGGTAGGTATTTAGACATGATAATGTTGGGTAGTGGAGGTGGTAGGTATTTAGACATGTCTCTGGGTAGTGGAGGTGGTAGGTATTTAGACATGATAATGTTGGGTGGTGGAGGTGGTAGGTATTTAGACATGTCTCTGGGTAGTGGAGGTGGTAGGTTTTTAGACATGTCTCTGGGTAGTGGAGGTGGTAGGTATTTCGATATGTCTCTGGGGAGTGGAGGTGGTAGGTATTTAGTCATGTATCTGGGTAGTGGAGGTGGTAGGTGTTTAGACATGATAATGTTGGGTAGTGGAGGTGGTAGGTATTTAGACATGTCTCTGGGTAGTGGAGGTGGTAGGTATTTAGACATGATAATGTTGGGTGGTGGAGGTGGTAGGTATTTAGACATGTCTCTGGGTAGTGGAGGTGGTAGGTTTTTAGACATGTCTCTGGGGAGTGGAGGTGGTAGGTTTTTAGACATGTCTCTGGGGAGTGGAGGTGGTAGGTATTTAGACATGATCATGTACATTACATTATATAACATAGATAACATACAGTACACCCCATTATATAACATAGATAACATACAGTACATTACATTATATAACATAGATAACATACAGTACATTACATTCTGTAACATACAGTGCCTTGCGAAAGTATTCGGCCCCCTTGAACTTTACGACCTTTTGCCACATTTCAGGCTTCAAACATAAAGATATAAAACTGTATTTTTTTGTGAAGAATCAACAACAAGTGGGACACAATCATGAAGTGGAACAACATTTATTGGATATTTCAAACTTTTTTAACAAATCAAAAACTGAAAAATTGGGCGTGCAAAATTATTCAGCCCCCTTAAGTTAATACTTTGTAGCGCCACCTTTTGCTGCGATTACAGCTGTAAGTCGCTTGGGGTATGTCTCTATCAGTTTTGCACATCGAGAGACTGAAATTTTTTCCCATTCCTCCTTGCAAAACAGCTCGAGCTCAGTGAGGTTGGATGGAGAGCATTTGTGAACAGCAGTTTTCAGTTCTTTCCACAGATTCTCGATTGGATTCAGGTCTGGACTTTGACTTGGCCATTCTAACACCTGGATATGTTTATTTTTGAACCATTCCATTGTAGATTTTGCTTTATGTTTTGGATCATTGTCTTGTTGGAAGACAAATCTCCGTCCCAGTCTCAGGTCTTTTGCAGACTCCATCAGGTTTTCTTCCAGAATGGTCCTGTATTTGGCTCCATCCATCTTCCCATCAATTTTAACCATCTTCCCTGTCCCTGCTGAAGAAAAGCAGGCCCAAACCATGATGCTGCCACCACCATGTTTGACAGTGGGGATGGTGTGTTCAGCTGTGTTGCTTTTACGCCAAACATAACGTTTTGCATTGTTGCCAAAAATTTCAATTTTGGTTTCATCTGACCAGAGCCCCTTCTTCCACATGGTTGGTGTATCTCCCAGGTGGCTTGTGGCAAACTTTAAACAATACTTTTTATGGATATCTTTAAGAAATGGCTTTCTTCTTGCCACTCTTCCATAAAGGCCAGATTTGTGCAATATACGACTGATTGTTGTCCTATGGACAGAGTCTCCCACCTCAGCTGTAGATCTCTGCAGTTCATCCAGAGTGATCATGGGCCTCTTGGCTGCATCTCTGATCAGTCTTCTCCTTGTATGAGCTGAAAGTTTAGAGGGACGGCCAGGTCTTGGTAGATTTGCAGTGGTCTGATACTCCTTCCATTTCAATATTATCGCTTGCACAGTGCTCCTTGGGATGTTTAAAGCTTGGGAAATCTTTTTGTATCCAAATCCGGCTTTAAACTTCTTCACAACAGTATCTCGGACCTGCCTGGTGTGTTCCTTGTTCTTCATGATGCTCTCTGCGCTTTTAACGGACCTCTGAGAATATCACAGTGCAGGTGCATTTATACGGAGACTTGATTACACACAGGTGGATTGTATTTATCATCATTAGTCATTTAGGTCAACATTGGATCATTCAGAGATCCTCACTGAACTTCTGGAGAGAGTTTGCTGCACTGAAACTAAAGGGGCTGAATATTTTTGCACGCCCAATTTTTCAGTTTTTGATTTGTTAAAAAAGTTTGAAATATCCAATAAATGTCATTCCACTTTATGATTGTGTCCCACTTGTTGTTGATTCTTCACAAAAAAAATACAGTTTTATATCTTTATGTTTGAAGCCTGAAATGTGGCAAAAGGTCGCAAAGTTCAAGGGGGCCGAATACTTTCGCAAGGCACTGTAGATAACATACTGTATATTACATTATATAACACAGATAATTATATAACATAGATAATTATGTAATATAGATAGCATACAGTACATTACATTATATAACTTAGATAATTACAGTTGAAGTGGGAAGTTTACATACACATGGTTTGGAGTCATAAAAACTTGTTTTTCAACCACTCCTCAATTTTCTTGTCAACAAACTAAAGTGTTGGCAAGTCAGTTAGGACATATAATTTTTCAGCTTGGAAAATTCCAGAAAATGATGTCATGGCTTTAGAAGCGTCTGATAGGCTAATTGACATATTTTGAGTCAATTGGAGGTGTACCTGTGGATGTATTTCAAGGCCTACCTTCAAACTCAGTGCCTCTTTGCTTGACATCATGGGAAAATCAAAAGATCTCATACATTTTGTAGACCTCCACAAGTCTGGTTCATCCTTGGAAGCAATTTCCAAACGCCCGAAGGTACCACGTTCATCTGTACAAGCAACAGTACACAAGTATAAACACCATGGGACCACCCAGCCGTCATACCGCTCAGGAAGGAGACTCGTTCTGTCTCCTGGAGATGAACGTACTTTGGAGCGAAAGGTGCAAATCAATTCCAGAACAACAGCAAAGGACCTTGTGAAGATGCTGGAGGAAACAGGTACAAAATAATCTATATCCACAGTAAAACGAGTCCTATATCGACCTAACCTGAAAGGCCGCTCAGCAAGGAAGAAGCCACTACTCCTAAACCACCATTGAAAGGCCAGACTACGGTTTGCAACAGCACATGGGAAATGTCTTCTGGTCCGATGAAACAAAAAAAAAACAAAGAAAATTGTGGCAAAATGGCTTAAGCCAAAGTATTGGAGTGGCCATCACAAAGCTCTGACCTCAATCCCATAGAAAAGATGTGGGCAGAACTGAAAAAGTGTGAGCGAGCAAGGAGGCTTACAAACCTGACTCAGTTACACCAACTCTGTCAGGAGGAATGGGCCAAAATTCACCCAACTTATTGTGGGAAGCTTGTTGAAGGCTACCAAAAATGTTTGACTCAAGTTAAACAATTTAAAGGCAATGCTACCAAATACTCATTGAGTGTATGTAAACTTCTGACCCACTGGCAATGTGATGAAAGAAATAAAAGCTGAAATAAATCATTCTCTCTACTATTATTCTGACATTTCACATTCTTAAAATAAAGTGGTGACCCTAACTGACCTAAAACAGGGAATTTTTATCAGGATTAAATGTCAGGAACTGCGAATAACTGAGTTTAAATGTATTTGGCTAAGGTGTTTGTAAACTTCCGACTTCAACTGTATAGCAAACAATGCATTACATTATATAACATGTGTAACATAATGTCAGAGTGTTTATCATTTTGAATAAAACTGAAATCTTTTTTTTTTTGTTCAATTTCAGTCATTTATCAGACGCTCTTATCCAGAGAGACTTACATCATCAGTGCATTCATATGAAGATAGCTAGGTGACAAAACAACCAACATTTTCCCTCTACAAAGTAGCCAGCGGGAGCAGGAAAAGACAAGTGCATTAGCTGAGAAGGCAGATTGTCATACTCCTAATCACCAACCTCCGACAACAGTATCTACACTCTTAGAAAAAAGGGTTCCAAAAGGGTTCTTCGGGTTCTTTGGAACCCTTTGAGTTCCATGTAGAACCCTTTATACAGAGGGTTCTACATGGAACTCAAAATGGTTCTACCTGCGACCAGAAACGGTTCTTCGAAGGGTTTCTCCATGAGGTCAACCGAAACACCCTTTTAGGTTCTAGATACCAACCTTTATTTCCAAATGTCACTCAACAAACTGACTCACCCGTCTCCCCCGCCCCCGTAGTGGCCCTTCCAAAACATCCCTCGATAATGACCTGATCAGAGGTAGCGGGGGGGGGGGGGGGGGGGGGTATTGAGGAAGAGTCACCCATTTAGGAGCAGAACATCTCTGATTTAAAGGAAACCTACCGAGAAGAGGAACCCACAAACCCCAAAACCTCTGTAACCTCTAACCATCGTCATTCTCTCCAACAGACTCTGCTGCTGCACAGCTCTCTGTCTCACATATAAATAAACCCCAGAGAGACACCAGGCCACCATTACTGACTCACATTGACACTCCATCTACAGACAGGTACAGTCAACAGAAACTCCACAGCTTATCTCTAAAAGGACTCTCAAAGACTCTCAAGACTCTCAAAGAATTTCTCAAAGACTTCTCAAGGGCATAGTTTGATATATTTTACAGGGCTTTTGTTCTGTGGATTGAAAGAACGTGAGCCACGTGAGCCAGGATAATAATATGAATTCAGCCCTGGATCTTGTGGTGGTAGTATGGTTGGGATTCTGCTCTGTAGTGGTTCTGGGACGCCCCCACCACTCTGGCGCTGACCTTGGGGCCAGATTCGTGTCCGAAAACATGGAGAAGGACATCGAATCCCTGGAAGGCCCTTTGGTGAGTTACAATAGAAAGCCTTAAACCTGTTTAAACTGATTTCTCTGGTCTGTGGTCATGGATGTGTCCCAAACACCACCCTATTCAGGATATAGTGCAGTACTTTGGCCATGTACCACAAACCCTGAGGTTCCTTCTTGCTTTTATAAAGAGGTTACCAATGTAAATTAGAACGTTAAATAAGTCATTTTTTGTGATGTAGGGTCTGATATACCATAGCTTTCAGCCAATCAACATTCAGGGCACGACCCACCAAGGCCAAAATATCTTATAATGCCTAATGCATGTGGTACTATGACAGTCCTGTCCGGTACTACTGAGAGGTTCCCTTCTCCTGGCCTTCATCACATGACCAACAAGAAACGTACAGTAAATTTATAGACGTCTTGGGATTTTATCACTTTTACACGTTTTATTTAGAAACTGCTGGACACCAAATTGGTCGGCGAACCTGTCTTCCGGAACCTCATGGGAGAGCTTGATGTCAAGTTTGAGGTAAATATCTAATATTAATTTCAGTTTTTCAACAAATGTTACTGAACTCAAAAAGCTCTGTAGATGGTTGGATTTTTTCATTTTAAAGCCAACATTACTTGTAGATTCAACCTGCTGGCCCTGCTGTTGTATATTTAACCTGCTGGCCCTGTGATTATAGATTCAACCTGCTAGCAATGCTATTGTAGATTCTACCTGCTGGCCCTGCTATTTTAGATCCAACTTGCTGGCCCTGGGATTATAGATTCAACCTGCTGGCCCTGCTATTGTGGATTCTAACTGCTGGCCATGCTATTGTAGATTCAACCTGCTGGCCCTGCTATTTTAGATTTAACCTGCTGGCCCTGCTATTGTAGATTCAACCTGTTGGCCCTGCTATTGTAGATTTAACCTGCCGGCCCTGCTATTGTAGATCAAATTCAATGTCTGCTTAGCTGCTGGCCCTGCTATTGTAGATTCAACCTGCTGGCCTGTCAACCTGCTGGCCTGCTATTGTAGATTCAACTTGCTGGCCCTGTCAACCTGCTGGCCCTGCTATTGTAGATTAAATTCAAGGTCTGCTAATGGATGTTCTCATTGTTAATGGTTTGCCTTTCCCCCTGTCCTCCCCATTCTCCCTGTTTTTCTCTCTGTCTCTCACTTTCTCTCTCTCTGTCTCTCTCTCTCTCTCTGTCTCTCTCTCTCCCCCCCCCCCCCTCTCTCTCTCTCTCTCTCTCTCTCTCTCTCTCTCTCTCTCTCTCTCTCTCTCTCTCTCCTCTCCCCTTTTGTGGTCTTCTCTCCATTAGAAGCATGAACAGTGGCTGCTCCTGAACGCCACTCTGGATGTCTACCTAAACATCTTCTCCAACATGCTGAAGGAGAACCATCCAGAGGAAGTCAAGCAGGGCCTCAGCAGACTCCGCGGGAAGGTGGAGGACCTGAAGAGGAGCTACTACCAGGACAGACTGAAGATGAAGATACAGGATCTGGCGGACATTAAGGTCAAAAGACTAAAACTAAGTTATTCACTAATTCTGTTTGCATCTCGAATGGCATCCTATTCCCTATGTAGTGCACTACTTTTAACCAGAGCCCTATAGGCAGTGCACTATATAGGGAATGTGGTACCATTTGGGATGAGTCCATATAAAAACAATAATTGTGTGCGTGATAGACAGAGAGAGTGAGAGAGAGTGAGTGAGTAAATGTGTGCTTGTGTGTCGTTTTTTAACAGTCCATTGTTGTCTGAATGCCGTCTTCCAAGAGTGGACACTCCACTGGTCAGGTCAAGATGATGACGTCTCTCTAAATGTATGTTGTGACTTCTGTTTAGACCAACGATGCTGTTGTCCAGAGGAAGGCTGTGAACGAGTTCAAAGAGGTCTACCAGAGAGCTTCCCAGCTGGGGACCATTCTCCATCAGAGAGCCAAGAAGGTCACACAGAGCTGAGACCAGACAGAACCACCAACTGACTGATTGAAGACAGAGACTACAGACTGTAATACATTAGGAAAGTGTGATGTCATTTCACTGCCGGTATCCACTTCAAGCACAGAACCTGCTGAAATGAAAACTCAACCGAGCACCTTCATAAAAGGCATCGGGTAGAAGTAAATGAATCCATATAATTTCATATATTACCTGAAATTGGCCTGTTTTCATGAATTGAATGATATAATCTTGTAGTGCAGTCAAAAACAGGAGAAGTGGATACCTGAAGAAAGGTGTAAACAGTCACTTTCCCAACGTAAACTTAACAACTGTCTCACAGCTTCCTCACCTACCAGTCACCATGCTTGTTCACGGTGCTATTTATTTAACTTAAACATTATTTAACATATTTATTTTAAATGTAAGTGCAATGTAATTATGTGATGTAATTATTTATAGTAGTGAATATTTATCAACTTTGTATGACTTTCCATTGGTACTTAAAACAGTGGTGATGTAGTACTATGTGATTTGACATCATGGTTCACATTCAATGGATCAAATGTTCTGTATTTATATCCGGGGAATAAATTCTCCTGAAAATATATCCTGTTACATGTGTCATGACGTTGCCCTCTTTGGGTACAGCAAGCCCCATCTCCCTCTCCCTGTCTCCTACACACAGGCTGCTGTGGTCAGAGAGAGGTCGTAAATTCCTGGAGGAGATTATCTCCTCATGGCCACAGTATAGAGACAGAGTGAATTTTCCTAGAGAACAAAGGAATTTCTTCCACCTCACAGAACTTGAACAACATTTATGTTCTGGAGAAGGTATAAAAGATCGGTTAAGAATCCAGCTATGAACTGGTCCGTTTGGTACAATTTTGTGAAACTCATGGGAGACAATACGGCCACATTACCATAACGCTGTTTATATTACAGCCTCAGATATGAGGTTTACATCTAATTGTTGTACAAGATGAATGAGTGAGAATGATACTGTTTATAAAATTGTGTAATGTGATCTTGGAAACTCCAATTCCCTTTTGAGTTGAACTAAATCAGAGGACCGCCCATGAGCTCAGTTAAGGTCGGGCATCCTGGGACAGGCCCTTTTCTGAAACTCCCGAATAAAACCCCCACTTTGAGATTTTCTCAACAGACCATGATTCCCTCAATTACGAGAGTACAAGGTTTTCAGACCAGCTTACCTCGATAACGAGAGGACCAAGTATTGAGTAGATGGCTGAATCTTTTAACCATACCACATGGTTAAACTCTTAGACTATTGATACCGACAGAATAAGAACAAGTCTTTGATATTAATTACTAGTCTGCAGCTAGGAATTCGGTATCATTGAACGCGATGAACGACAACCGCCGAAACATTCATTCTATAGCGACATGAATGAATGCCACTCTGAACTATCCATTCTAACCACGACAGAGAGAGAGAGAGAGAGAGAGAGAGAGAGAGAGAGAGAGAGAGAGAGAGAGAGAGAGAGAGAAAGCGGACAGACTCTCCAACAGAAACAATCTTTTCAACAGAGATCCCGACAACACACTGAGCGTAAATATATATATTGATTGCAATGGTTCCAGAATGAGTGAGCGTTCATGTGCAAAGGATTAGCATTTCAATTGTAATAATTATCAACTGTGTGTTGTCTTATCTCAGTCGACCCCCACTTCCCCTTTGTACACCAAGCCGCGATGCCGGTTTATCCCACTAGGGAAACTCCGTTATCATTTCCTTGTAACAATCTACTGTTTATTTATGCATTTCTGTGAATTACTTAGTTAGTAAATAAATGATTTAAGACAATTGATGTATGGATGACTCATAGTGAAGACTGGGTTCGTGCAGATAACCAAGACTTTACGACGTTTGGAATGAGACTAACATGAGGTAAAATAGAGAATAAGTCATTAATCAGAAGACTAATTGATCAGATATTAAAATATCTGAATAGATATATTAGGAAAATTATAACTTTGTAATCTGAGTATTTTCCTTGGTGCCCCGACTTCCTAGATAATTGCAGTTACATGATTAATCAGTTTAATCGCGTAATAATAATTACCAAGAGTTATTTGATGAATAGGTCTTCAGTTTTAATGATGCAAAAGACACGACACATGTCTTGGGTCTGGTTTTAAAAATGTGTTTTTTTTATCCAGTTTCCAGTTAGTATTCTATGTTACTGAAGTGCTGTTATTTCTTAATTCTCTTTGTCTTAATTAAAATTAATGTGAGTCATTTTTTATTTCTTAGTCATTTTAATAATGGATGTAGAAAGCATCCAGTTGATTTCTCTGATGTGAATTAAATTACACTGAGTCACATTATTTCAGATTGTGGTTCTGGAGCTGTAAAGGTCAGATCATTCATTTGATGGTGTCCTGAGATGAGTGTGTTGTAGGAACCTTTACTTCAGATCCCACATTTCCGTGTTGTCACCTTACGTGTATTGGGGTTGCGCGGCCGGTCATCACAGAAACCCCAACTTGTCGTCCTTTCTGAGGTGAAAGAGTGACACCCTCAATAATGTGTGTCTTAAGTCAAAGTCCTTGACTTGAGTTGACTTAACGAGACCACCTTGTGTCTTACACGACCCAAGTCTTGGTCTTCTGTGTCTGTCTGACTGATGCTGAGGTTAAGTCAGACAAGTATTTATAGTTGAGGCAGAGAGAGAGTTGAAACGATAGAGGTGTGAGGTTGTGGGTTCTCTGACTGAGCGAAGTTTCCTTTAAATCAAACACCAACACACGGCCGCTCATTAACACCTTCTTTCAGCAGCAGAGCAGGGGGTCTTGGGTTGGAATCCCTAGGAAACAGGTAGTTTTGACACATTCTGGGGAAGTTCTTTGGTGATGCAATAAAGTTCAAGTTGGTATGCATGTCTGTTGACTTCTGTGTTGCTACAGTAGATGCTAGTTGCTAATGATAGTACAGATAGATGCTGATGTTATCTTTCATTGACACCCAGGCTTTTTCAAAGGGGGGACAGCGGCATCACTTTCCAACAAGTATTGATATTGACAGAATGTGGATTGATTTAAACAATGCTCCACTTTTGCTCATTCAGGCTAGTTGCTCGTTTCTAGGGACACCCAGGCTTTTTCCAGTTGTATCACTTTCTCACAAATTGTAATGAATGTAGTATTTTTTAATTATGCTCTTCTGCAATCGTAAGTACATTTTCACCCCTGTAACCTCCAACTGTCGTCTTCAGAGCTGCACTCTGTTGAAGGACACACCCACATACAAATACAAACCAGAGAAACCAAGGCAGCATGACTCAGTGGGATATCCATCTCATCAATGGCATGTGTGGGTGAATGTATCAACTTTACACTGGAACTCAACAGATGCTTGTCAGTTTCCATGAGAGAGAAATGGTTAATCTCTAGTATTGAAGGTGTCAGTCTGTCACCTCAGAAAGGACGACAAGTTGGGGTTTCTGTGTAGACCGGCCGCGCAACCCCAATACACGTCAGATGACAACACGGGATCTGAAGTAAAGGTTCCTACAACACACTCATCTCAGGACACAATCAAATGAATGATCTGACCTTTACAGCTCCAGAACCACAATCTGAAATAATGTGACTCAGTGTAATTTAATTCACATCAGAGAAATCAACTGGATGCTTTCTACATCCATTATTAAAATGACTAAGAAATAAAAAATGACTCACATTTATTAAGACGAAGAGAATTAAGAAATAACAGCACTTCAGTAACATAGAATCCTAAGTGGAAACTGGATAAAAAACACATTTTTAAAACCAGACCCAAGACATGTGTTGTGTCTTGGCATCATTAAAACTGAAGACCTATTTATCAAATAACTCTTGGTAATTATTATTACGCGATTAAACTGATTAATCATGTAACTGCAATTATCTAGGAAGTCGGGGCACCAAGGAAAATACTCAGATTACAAAGTTATAATTTTCCTAATATATCTATTCAGATATTTTAATATCTGATCAATTAGTCTTCTG